>NC_059430.1:17703360-17755860 GCF_021028975.2 Sphaerodactylus townsendi
AAAGAAAAACTATTTTTTACAATTATTGATCAATTACAAAAAAAACTATTTACATAAATACAGATATATACATTACTTCTACACAGCATTTCAAAGCATTTTGCAGTAATTTCAGAAAACTTTTGTTGCACTAAAGGTTTTGTAAGCATGTCTGCAGCGTTATCTTCTGAAGTTGGGTAGCTATTACAATAAAGTTAATTTCACCATTTTTGTACCTAGTTGCCTTACATTTGTAAAGTTATTTGACACCTATATATTTTGCCTTCTCACCTTCAGAAGTTTTCAGTTTCTACTTAACTGGTATTGCAGTTTGGGAAATCGAAGTGAACACATTATGCTGGAACTTGTACTGTTTCTCCTAGTTCCACTCAGTAATGTTGAACTCACCCATATTAATGGTCATTTTGCAGCCTTCTGACAAAGCCAGTTATTTGACCTCACTTAGTTGATAAACATACATTTTGTTTTGCTTTCTTGAACACCATGTTATAGGTACATTAGCATATTTTACAATATATCCAGTGCAAAGACTTTCTGTCTTGTCACTATCTTTACCAAAGGAGAGCTATCGAACAATGGCCATGTAATTGATTACTGTTTTTTATCTGGGAAACATACATAAACCATCATTTGCTGTTGTTTTCGGAGTAACTAATCACTCTCATTAATGCATAATACGCCAGTCAGAAAAAACAGTTGGATTATGGACATACTGACTAAGAGCATATCTAGCATAGCATAAGCTACATCAGGTCGAATCCAGTTTGAAATATATGAGGCATTACAGATCCCAACAAGACTCCTATACAGATCAGTTTTATCACACAATTCTGGGTCTTGTGGGTTCTTTAAGAAATCTGGTACCATTGGGGTTTGTGTGGGTTTTGCTTTTTCCATTCTAGCATTTTTCACTAGACTTGCAATTCTATTTTTCTGGGTCAGGATATACCCTTTCTTATCCACACTTTCTACTTCAATACCTAAATAATTGGTGAGATTACCTAGATCCTTTATTACAAAGGTAGTACCCAGTTGTTTTTTGATAAGGTTAAGTTGTTTCTCTGTGTTTGCACATAGACACACATCATCAACATACACCAAAATGATTTCCAGATTATTGCTGCTGCCTCTAGTATATACACACGCATCAGCAATCGTTCTCTTGAAGTTCATGGCTTTAAGTTTTGCATCCAAACAGGAATACCAATTTTTCCTTGACTGTTTAAGTCCATACAAAGAACGTTTTAAGTAATATACTTGATTAGGTTCATTGGCATCTTCAAAACCTGGTGGCACCTTCATGTACACTTGTTGATTCAATGGGGCATTGAGATAGTTTTTTTGTCACATCTCAAAATCTAAGCAGTGATGCACTCTATCATATTTCCCTATACTTGCTAAGTGGTTAAGACATTGGTTCTCAATGACTCCAGAGCGAGAGCAGTTGGCGAATATGTTTGATCATTAGACAGATCTTTCTGATTATAGCCACTGTGCCACGCATTGCTTGCTTTTTATATAAAACAGGATCCATCAGACATGCTGTGGATTTTCTGTCTATAAAACCCATCTCTGACCCAACAACAGTTTGGTCTTTTGGTAATGTTACTTTCTCCAAAATACATTTGTAGCTTTTACTTCAGTCACATCATGCTCTTTTTTCATTGCATCTTGCCATTTCATGACTTCTGATTTAGGCAATTGTAACATTTGTTTATAAGATGGCAAGGTTCTGGTGTTATGACATTACAGGCATACACATGATCATCAAAAAAAACCATATCTTGCAGGAGGGTATGCCTTTTGTGGCTCTCTGAGAAACATCATTTGTCTGGTTTCTATCTGTTCCTGTTCCTCCTTCTTGAGTTTTCATCCGAGGATGATCTCAGCTTTATCTTGTTCATCTGCTTCAAGCAGCTTCTTGCTCTGTCCTCTGACTAGAACTAGGCACTGCAGGCTGCATTTTAACTCCTTGATGTGTTCAGTTAAAGCGGCAGAAACACATCCAGAATTGGCACATGTATCTTTTCCCAAAATGCAGATTGTTTTCAAAAGTTAATTGAACAGGGGACACTGTATCACTTCACTTTACCAAAAGATAGAGCAAAGCCGATAAGCTTCTTTAGAGTGAAGGATCATAGCCTACAAACTTTAACCTTCTCTCCCATTTCTGCTCTCCAGCCTTTCTTTGAGCAGGAGGGATTAACATGATGTGCTGCATATAGAACCAAAGATTCTCATATGAGACAAGTTTGCCGGTATTCTTTCCATACAGCAGGAAATATGGGGTTTGTTTCAAGCTTTTCTGGACCACAACCTGTTTAAAGACGTAGGGGTGGGTAGTTTCTGTACAGCTTCCCCCCAGAAATATCTCCTGGCATCTCAGCATCAGTGAGTGAATATTTGTTTTTTAACTTGTTTAATCAATCCTATTCCCATGCATTCAAGCGACGCCTTCTCTCCCAGGGAGAAAACGGGGCAGTGAACCTGTGTTGAATACCTTTGTTCTGACACCATAGTCTTTGAACTGAAGTCATTTGGACCATTCTCCACCTCGATCAGATTGAAAACATGCCACTTTATACTCAAATTCTCTTTCAATCTGTTCAACCCAATCCTTAATCTTGGAAAATGCTTCCCCTTTTGTCTTTAACAGAAATGTATATGTATAACGGGAGTAATCATCACATAGAACTAACATATACTTTGCTCCTGATTGACTTTTAGGTAGAGGACCAGCAAGATCCATATGCACAATCTTAAATGGTCTTTCAGATACTCTTGTCACTTTTAGTTGTAGGAGGGACAAGCTTTCACTCTTTGCTTTAGCACATACAGCACAGTCCAAATAACATCTACAACTGTTCACATCTAAATTACACATGTTCCTCATTTTAGCAAGAACACGGAAATTAGCATGGGAAAATACACGGTGTTGGAAGTGAATGCAGTTTTTATGTCATGGCTTGTTAGTAACAGTAGCCACACAGTTCTGCAATCTCTCCCCCTTCTCACTTTTCCTCATTATACTTTTCTCACTATGCACAGTATTGCAAACAGTATTTTCTCTCAGGAATGCCCACACCATGCCCCTGCACCAGTGCGTGCCCGGGGCCAGATGCCCCCTGTCCCCTGGGCACTACGCCACTGCTAATGAGCAATACTCCCTGTAAGCCACGCGGCTGACCACCGTATTAGGGCTGCGCAGGTTATGGGCCACCCAGTAGGGGGAGCTCTCCTAGGTGGCTCTCAGGTCCACTCAGCGTCTGCAATGTTCCGGGCAGTACTAGGGTGGGATTAGAGGGGCTATTGTCAACATGTTACGTGAGTGGCGTTGACTATCCTGCCATGCCTGACTCTCATTTCTCTCGCCCTTTGCAAGAAATCACCAGGTGATTGCAGCAACTTCGACAAGGAATTTCTGAACGAGAAACCCCGGCTATCGTGCGGAGATGGCGCACTCCTTAACAGCATGGACCAGACTATGTTTAGAAACTTTTCTTTTACCAGTCCCATCATGGACAAGTTGCTCTCCTGAGACCCAGAACCGGAAGTACGGCTGCCTAAAAGAATCCCCAGAACAACCGAACTCCTTGTTCTCTCCTCCTGAAGACAGAGCAATGAAATGTTGTCATACTTCTAGACAGAAACTAGGGTTGCCAATTTCCAGGTGGGCCGTGGAGATCCCCTGGCATTAACGACTGATCTCCAAATCACAGAAATCAGTTTCCCTGGGGGAAATGGCTGCTTTGCGGGGCGAACTTTGTGGCGTCACATCCTGGCTGAGCTCCACCCACAAATCAGCACGAATGTCCCTTCCTAGAGTTAGCTACCATAACAGAAATAGTCCGACTGCATTCACCTGGTTCCGTGCAATAGAGTGTTCTCTGTGTTTCCGTTAGCTAAACGTCACGTACACTTTCTGCTTTTGCAAGGTCATGGGAGATTTCCATCCCGCGCATCAGATCCCTATCCTGTGAGATCTTACAGCTCTCACAAGATCCTTTCCTCCCCGCCAACTCCCCCAAGCTCTTGGGCCTTTGGACGTTCCTCCTAATGGAGATCTTATGAAAGATCAGCTCTTTTCGTATCAGGGCCTGATAAAATGTCATATCCCAACAAGCCCAGAGGTGGGATCCATCAGGTTCTCACAGGTTCCTGAGAGTAGGTTACTAATTATTTGTGTGTGCCGAGAGGGGGTTACTAACTGGTGATTTTGCCATGTGATTTTTGCCTTAGTCACGCCCCTCCTCTCAGCAGTAGTGCGCAGAACTTGAAGCAGTCTAGCAGGAGGTGCACCAGCGTGCGTGGCAGCCTGTGCCTGCGTGCATTCGTTTCCCGCCCAAGGACCGGCACAGTGGCTGCGTCCTTGCCACAGCCCCGCCCAGGAATGCCCTGCTCCCGGAATAACTTCCAACCGCCCCGATGCAGTGCCCTCCCAGCCCCTACTGGCACTTTACGCCTTTACTTAAGTTTGAATCCCACCACCATGGGAACCTGTTACTAAAAAATTTGGATCCCACCACTGAACAAGCCCCTTTACCATCCAGAGCAGGGATCCCCAAAGAGGTACTTGTGGGTGCCACGGCACCTGTGTACACCTTTCCTGGCGACTGCCCAGTGTTTTTAGAAAATGAGCAGGGCCAGATGGGCGTTGTTCCTGCAAGGTTCTGATTGGCCATTGGAGGTTCGATTGACTGCAGTTTTTTAAAAACATTGCTTTGGCAGCAGCTGCCACCACGACACAAAAATCTCCATTGTGTGACTGCAGGTAAGCCATAGCAGACATTTTGTGGCTGGCTCCACCTCCTGTAGCAGCCATTTTGTGCCAGAATTCCAAAGGTGCCCACAGGATCAAAGAGGTTGGGGACCCCCTGCTCTAGGGGCTGCATGAACTGACTTCATCCATCAGCAGCCTCTCCAGTTTTCAGTGTGCTATTTGGACTTCCCATCTTTCATGGGCAATTCATGCATCTTCCATATTATGTTACAGAGAAATCACATTTTCCAGCAAATTATTTTGTACATGGAGAAAGGCAATTATTTCCCCAAGCAGGTTGCAATTGCAGTTGCCATATGGAACGCAGGTGCCTATTGGCTATAACCTATGCCATCAGCATGGTGTAGTGGTTAAGAGCAGGTGGACTCTAATCTGGAGAACCAGATTTGATTCACCACATGAGCAGCAGAGGCTTATCTGACGAACCAGATGTGTTTCCGCACTTCTACATTCCTGCTGGGTGACCCTGGGCTAGTCACAGTTCTTTCAGAACTCTATCGGTTTTACCTACCTCACAAGGTGTCTGTTGTGGGAGGAGGAAGGGAAGGAGTTCATAAGCCCCTTTGAGTTTCCACAACAGACACCTTGTGAGGTAGGTAGGACCAAGAGAGTTCTGAAAGAACTGTGACTAGCCCAGGGTCACCCAGGAGCAGCAGTGGAGTAGGAGGTTAAGAGCTCGTGTATCTAATCTGGAGGAACCGGGCTTGATTCTCCGCTCTGCCACCTGAGCTGTGGAGGCTTATCTGGGGAATTCAGATTAGCCTGTGCACTCCCACACACGCCAGCTGGGTGACCTTGGGCTAGTCACAGCTTCTCGGAGCTCTCTCAGCCCCACCTACCTCACAGGGTGTTTGTTGTGAGCGGGGAAGGGCAAAGGAGATTGTAAGCCCCTTTGAGTCTCCTGCAGGAGAGAAAGGGGGGATAAAAATCCAAACTCTTCTTCTTCTTCTTCTTCTTCTTCTTCTTCTTCTTCTTCTTCTTCTTCTTCTTCTTCTTCTTCTTCTTCTTCTTCTTCTTCTTCTTCTTCTTCCTTACAGGAGAGAAAGGGGTATAGATCCAAACTCTTCTTGTCAGTGCTTCTGTTTTAAGAACCTTTTGCCTTTGGTTTTGCTGAGTTCTCTGCACTCTGGCTTTCCAGTGCAGGAATTCACAACTAACATTTTTTAAAAAATAAAAAGAGAGAGCAGCAGAGAGAGCAGGAATTCACAACTAACATTTTTTAAAAAATAAAAAGAGAGAGCAGCAGAGTCATCTATCAAATTGGCAATGTGCCAATTTGATACCTAAGACTGTGTCCCATTTCTGTAAGTAGTAGAGCTGTTTTGGCTGTACACGTGAACTGCGAGCTGGTACAATCCTGCTTTACATCTTTCCTTACTCATAAGAGGACCTGGCTCAGTAGAAAAGTGTCTGCTTTTTCAGGCTAAACTTAATGAGCTGTGTTTGGCAACCAAATTTTTCACCCATAGCAGAAGGCCTGCCAGCCCTTCTGCAAACAAAAGGTCCTATGTTTCATGCCTGCAGTCTTCAGGGGAGACATCTCCAGTACCAGGTGTTAAGAAAGACTTTTCTCTGCCTAAGAGCCTGGGGAGAGCTGGTATAGGCCACACTCTCTCTCTTGGCCTAAACTACCTCACAAGGTTGTTGTGAGGGGAAAACATGGGGAAAGGAGAATCATTTTTGCTACCCTGAGCCGTTTGAAGGGACTGCTGTATGAAATGTACTACATCAATGAAGGAAAGCTCCTGCCTGTTGGAGTAGACAATACTGCTGGAAAGGTCTAAGGGAGCTTGAGATGTTCACTCAATAGCTTCAAATAAGCTGTTCTCTCTGTTCCAGCCATCTGCTATATTTATCCCAAATGTATTCATGATAGGATTCCTAGGCAGTGCCTGGCAACTGGAAGGATGGTTGTGAGGGGCAGCACCTTGGAAGAAAGTCCTCATCTACTTACAGGAAGTTCTTATAGAGTTCCTGGCTAGTCCAAGAGCTACTGAGAAGGAACAAAGGAACCCCAGAAACTTTGTGGTTAAGCCATCTATTCTGGGTGACGATGGGCAAGGTTGTAGTGTAGGGTGACCATCCGTCACGCTTTTCGTGGGACACTCACGCTTTTGCGTGATGTGTCCCGAGTCCTGCCGGGCTTCAACAATGTCCCGGTTGGGAATGTGCTCCTGCGGCCGCGCACGCGCGGCCGCAGGAGCACACTGCCTTTTGCGCAGCGCTTCCTGTGGGGGGGGGGGGGAGGGGGGGGGGGGGAGGAAGGGGTGGGGGGGGTGGGGGGTGGGGGGGGGGGGGGGTGGGGGGGGGGGGGGGTGGGGGGGGGGGGGGGTGGGGGGGGGGGGGGGTGGGGGGGGGGGGGGGTGGGGGGGGGGGGGGGTGGGGGGGGGGGGGGGTGGGGGGGGGGGGGGGTGGGGGGGGGGGGGGGTGGGGGGGGGGGGGGGTGGGGGGGGGGGGGGGTGGGGGGGGGGGGGGGTGGGGGGGGGGGGGGGTGGGGGGGGGGGGGGGTGGGGGGGGGGGGGGGTGGGGGGGGGGGGGGGTGGGGGGGGGGGGGGGTGGGGGGGGGGGGGGGTGGGGGGGGGGGGGGGTGGGGGGGGGGGGGGGTGGGGGGGGGGGGGGGTGGGGGGGGGGGGGGGTGGGGGGGGGGGGGGGTGGGGGGGGGGGGGGGTGGGGGGGGGGGGGGGTGGGGGGGGGGGGGGGTGGGGGGGGGGGGGGGTGGGGGGGGGGGGGGGTGGGGGGGGGGGGGGGTGGGGGGGGGGGGGGGTGGGGGGGGGGGGGGGTGGGGGGGGGGGGGGGTGGGGGGGGGGGGGGGTGGGGGGGGGGGGGGGTGGGGGGGGGGGGGGGTGGGGGGGGGGGGGGGTGGGGGGGGGGGGGGGTGGGGGGGGGGGGGGGTGGGGGGGGGGGGGGGTGGGGGGGGGGGGGGGTGGGGGGGGGGGGGGGTGGGGGGGGGGGGGGGTGGGGGGGGGGGGGGGTGGGGGGGGGGGGGGGTGGGGGGGGGGGGGGGTGGGGGGGGGGGGGGGTGGGGGGGGGGGGGGGTGGGGGGGGGGGGGGGTGGGGGGGGGGGGGGGTGGGGGGGGGGGGGGGTGGGGGGGGGGGGGGGTGGGGGGGGGGGGGGGTGGGGGGGGGGGGGGGTGGGGGGGGGGGGGGGTGGGGGGGGGGGGGGGTGGGGGGGGGGGGGGGTGGGGGGGGGGGGGGGTGGGGGGGGGGGGGGGTGGGGGGGGGGGGGGGTGGGGGGGGGGGGGGGTGGGGGGGGGGGGGGGTGGGGGGGGGGGGGGGTGGGGGGGGGGGGGGGTGGGGGGGGGGGGGGGTGGGGGGGGGGGGGGGTGGGGGGGGGGGGGGGTGGGGGGGGGGGGGGGTGGGGGGGGGGGGGGGTGGGGGGGGGGGGGGGTGGGGGGGGGGGGGGGTGGGGGGGGGGGGGGGTGGGGGGGGGGGGGGGTGGGGGGGGGGGGGGGTGGGGGGGGGGGGGGGTGGGGGGGGGGGGGGGTGGGGGGGGGGGGGGGTGGGGGGGGGGGGGGGTGGGGGGGGGGGGGGGTGGGGGGGGGGGGGGGTGGGGGGGGGGGGGGGTGGGGGGGGGGGGGGGTGGGGGGGGGGGGGGGTGGGGGGGGGGGGGGGTGGGGGGGGGGGGGGGTGGGGGGGGGGGGGGGTGGGGGGGGGGGGGGGTGGGGGGGGGGGGGGGTGGGGGGGGGGGGGGGTGGGGGGGGGGGGGGGTGGGGGGGGGGGGGGGTGGGGGGGGGGGGGGGTGGGGGGGGGGGGGGGTGGGGGGGGGGGGGGGTGGGGGGGGGGGGGGGTGGGGGGGGGGGGGGGTGGGGGGGGGGGGGGGTGGGGGGGGGGGGGGGTGGGGGGGGGGGGGGGTGGGGGGGGGGGGGGGTGGGGGGGGGGGGGGGTGGGGGGGGGGGGGGGTGGGGGGGGGGGGGGGTGGGGGGGGGGGGGGGTGGGGGGGGGGGGGGGTGGGGGGGGGGGGGGGTGGGGGGGGGGGGGGGTGGGGGGGGGGGGGGGTGGGGGGGGGGGGGGGTGGGGGGGGGGGGGGGTGGGGGGGGGGGGGGGTGGGGGGGGGGGGGGGTGGGGGGGGGGGGGGGTGGGGGGGGGGGGGGGTGGGGGGGGGGGGGGGTGGGGGGGGGGGGGGGTGGGGGGGGGGGGGGGTGGGGGGGGGGGGGGGTGGGGGGGGGGGGGGGTGGGGGGGGGGGGGGGTGGGGGGGGGGGGGGGTGGGGGGGGGGGGGGGTGGGGGGGGGGGGGGGTGGGGGGGGGGGGGGGTGGGGGGGGGGGGGGGTGGGGGGGGGGGGGGGTGGGGGGGGGGGGGGGTGGGGGGGGGGGGGGGTGGGGGGGGGGGGGGGTGGGGGGGGGGGGGGGTGGGGGGGGGGGGGGGTGGGGGGGGGGGGGGGTGGGGGGGGGGGGGGGTGGGGGGGGGGGGGGGTGGGGGGGGGGGGGGGTGGGGGGGGGGGGGGGTGGGGGGGGGGGGGGGTGGGGGGGGGGGGGGGTGGGGGGGGGGGGGGGTGGGGGGGGGGGGGGGTGGGGGGGGGGGGGGGTGGGGGGGGGGGGGGGTGGGGGGGGGGGGGGGTGGGGGGGGGGGGGGGTGGGGGGGGGGGGGGGTGGGGGGGGGGGGGGGTGGGGGGGGGGGGGGGTGGGGGGGGGGGGGGGTGGGGGGGGGGGGGGGTGGGGGGGGGGGGGGGTGGGGGGGGGGGGGGGTGGGGGGGGGGGGGGGTGGGGGGGGGGGGGGGTGGGGGGGGGGGGGGGTGGGGGGGGGGGGGGGTGGGGGGGGGGGGGGGTGGGGGGGGGGGGGGGTGGGGGGGGGGGGGGGTGGGGGGGGGGGGGGGTGGGGGGGGGGGGGGGTGGGGGGGGGGGGGGGTGGGGGGGGGGGGGGGTGGGGGGGGGGGGGGGTGGGGGGGGGGGGGGGTGGGGGGGGGGGGGGGTGGGGGGGGGGGGGGGTGGGGGGGGGGGGGGGTGGGGGGGGGGGGGGGTGGGGGGGGGGGGGGGTGGGGGGGGGGGGGGGTGGGGGGGGGGGGGGGTGGGGGGGGGGGGGGGTGGGGGGGGGGGGGGGTGGGGGGGGGGGGGGGTGGGGGGGGGGGGGGGTGGGGGGGGGGGGGGGTGGGGGGGGGGGGGGGTGGGGGGGGGGGGGGGTGGGGGGGGGGGGGGGTGGGGGGGGGGGGGGGTGGGGGGGGGGGGGGGTGGGGGGGGGGGGGGGTGGGGGGGGGGGGGGGTGGGGGGGGGGGGGGGTGGGGGGGGGGGGGGGTGGGGGGGGGGGGGGGTGGGGGGGGGGGGGGGTGGGGGGGGGGGGGGGTGGGGGGGGGGGGGGGTGGGGGGGGGGGGGGGTGGGGGGGGGGGGGGGTGGGGGGGGGGGGGGGTGGGGGGGGGGGGGGGTGGGGGGGGGGGGGGGTGGGGGGGGGGGGGGGTGGGGGGGGGGGGGGGTGGGGGGGGGGGGGGGTGGGGGGGGGGGGGGGTGGGGGGGGGGGGGGGTGGGGGGGGGGGGGGGTGGGGGGGGGGGGGGGTGGGGGGGGGGGGGGGTGGGGGGGGGGGGGGGTGGGGGGGGGGGGGGGTGGGGGGGGGGGGGGGTGGGGGGGGGGGGGGGTGGGGGGGGGGGGGGGTGGGGGGGGGGGGGGGTGGGGGGGGGGGGGGGTGGGGGGGGGGGGGGGTGGGGGGGGGGGGGGGTGGGGGGGGGGGGGGGTGGGGGGGGGGGGGGGTGGGGGGGGGGGGGGGTGGGGGGGGGGGGGGGTGGGGGGGGGGGGGGGTGGGGGGGGGGGGGGGTGGGGGGGGGGGGGGGTGGGGGGGGGGGGGGGTGGGGGGGGGGGGGGGTGGGGGGGGGGGGGGGTGGGGGGGGGGGGGGGTGGGGGGGGGGGGGGGTGGGGGGGGGGGGGGGTGGGGGGGGGGGGGGGTGGGGGGGGGGGGGGGTGGGGGGGGGGGGGGGTGGGGGGGGGGGGGGGTGGGGGGGGGGGGGGGTGGGGGGGGGGGGGGGTGGGGGGGGGGGGGGGTGGGGGGGGGGGGGGGTGGGGGGGGGGGGGGGTGGGGGGGGGGGGGGGTGGGGGGGGGGGGGGGTGGGGGGGGGGGGGGGTGGGGGGGGGGGGGGGTGGGGGGGGGGGGGGGTGGGGGGGGGGGGGGGTGGGGGGGGGGGGGGGTGGGGGGGGGGGGGGGTGGGGGGGGGGGGGGGTGGGGGGGGGGGGGGGTGGGGGGGGGGGGGGGTGGGGGGGGGGGGGGGTGGGGGGGGGGGGGGGTGGGGGGGGGGGGGGGTGGGGGGGGGGGGGGGTGGGGGGGGGGGGGGGTGGGGGGGGGGGGGGGTGGGGGGGGGGGGGGGTGGGGGGGGGGGGGGGTGGGGGGGGGGGGGGGTGGGGGGGGGGGGGGGTGGGGGGGGGGGGGGGTGGGGGGGGGGGGGGGTGGGGGGGGGGGGGGGTGGGGGGGGGGGGGGGTGGGGGGGGGGGGGGGTGGGGGGGGGGGGGGGTGGGGGGGGGGGGGGGTGGGGGGGGGGGGGGGTGGGGGGGGGGGGGGGTGGGGGGGGGGGGGGGTGGGGGGGGGGGGGGGTGGGGGGGGGGGGGGGTGGGGGGGGGGGGGGGTGGGGGGGGGGGGGGGTGGGGGGGGGGGGGGGTGGGGGGGGGGGGGGGTGGGGGGGGGGGGGGGTGGGGGGGGGGGGGGGTGGGGGGGGGGGGGGGTGGGGGGGGGGGGGGGTGGGGGGGGGGGGGGGTGGGGGGGGGGGGGGGTGGGGGGGGGGGGGGGTGGGGGGGGGGGGGGGTGGGGGGGGGGGGGGGTGGGGGGGGGGGGGGGTGGGGGGGGGGGGGGGTGGGGGGGGGGGGGGGTGGGGGGGGGGGGGGGTGGGGGGGGGGGGGGGTGGGGGGGGGGGGGGGTGGGGGGGGGGGGGGGTGGGGGGGGGGGGGGGTGGGGGGGGGGGGGGGTGGGGGGGGGGGGGGGTGGGGGGGGGGGGGGGTGGGGGGGGGGGGGGGTGGGGGGGGGGGGGGGTGGGGGGGGGGGGGGGTGGGGGGGGGGGGGGGTGGGGGGGGGGGGGGGTGGGGGGGGGGGGGGGTGGGGGGGGGGGGGGGTGGGGGGGGGGGGGGGTGGGGGGGGGGGGGGGTGGGGGGGGGGGGGGGTGGGGGGGGGGGGGGGTGGGGGGGGGGGGGGGTGGGGGGGGGGGGGGGTGGGGGGGGGGGGGGGTGGGGGGGGGGGGGGGTGGGGGGGGGGGGGGGTGGGGGGGGGGGGGGGTGGGGGGGGGGGGGGGTGGGGGGGGGGGGGGGTGGGGGGGGGGGGGGGTGGGGGGGGGGGGGGGTGGGGGGGGGGGGGGGTGGGGGGGGGGGGGGGTGGGGGGGGGGGGGGGTGGGGGGGGGGGGGGGTGGGGGGGGGGGGGGGTGGGGGGGGGGGGGGGTGGGGGGGGGGGGGGGTGGGGGGGGGGGGGGGTGGGGGGGGGGGGGGGTGGGGGGGGGGGGGGGTGGGGGGGGGGGGGGGTGGGGGGGGGGGGGGGTGGGGGGGGGGGGGGGTGGGGGGGGGGGGGGGTGGGGGGGGGGGGGGGTGGGGGGGGGGGGGGGTGGGGGGGGGGGGGGGTGGGGGGGGGGGGGGGTGGGGGGGGGGGGGGGTGGGGGGGGGGGGGGGTGGGGGGGGGGGGGGGTGGGGGGGGGGGGGGGTGGGGGGGGGGGGGGGTGGGGGGGGGGGGGGGTGGGGGGGGGGGGGGGTGGGGGGGGGGGGGGGTGGGGGGGGGGGGGGGTGGGGGGGGGGGGGGGTGGGGGGGGGGGGGGGTGGGGGGGGGGGGGGGTGGGGGGGGGGGGGGGTGGGGGGGGGGGGGGGTGGGGGGGGGGGGGGGTGGGGGGGGGGGGGGGTGGGGGGGGGGGGGGGTGGGGGGGGGGGGGGGTGGGGGGGGGGGGGGGTGGGGGGGGGGGGGGGTGGGGGGGGGGGGGGGTGGGGGGGGGGGGGGGTGGGGGGGGGGGGGGGTGGGGGGGGGGGGGGGTGGGGGGGGGGGGGGGTGGGGGGGGGGGGGGGTGGGGGGGGGGGGGGGTGGGGGGGGGGGGGGGTGGGGGGGGGGGGGGGTGGGGGGGGGGGGGGGTGGGGGGGGGGGGGGGTGGGGGGGGGGGGGGGTGGGGGGGGGGGGGGGTGGGGGGGGGGGGGGGTGGGGGGGGGGGGGGGTGGGGGGGGGGGGGGGTGGGGGGGGGGGGGGGTGGGGGGGGGGGGGGGTGGGGGGGGGGGGGGGTGGGGGGGGGGGGGGGTGGGGGGGGGGGGGGGTGGGGGGGGGGGGGGGTGGGGGGGGGGGGGGGTGGGGGGGGGGGGGGGTGGGGGGGGGGGGGGGTGGGGGGGGGGGGGGGTGGGGGGGGGGGGGGGTGGGGGGGGGGGGGGGTGGGGGGGGGGGGGGGTGGGGGGGGGGGGGGGTGGGGGGGGGGGGGGGTGGGGGGGGGGGGGGGTGGGGGGGGGGGGGGGTGGGGGGGGGGGGGGGTGGGGGGGGGGGGGGGTGGGGGGGGGGGGGGGTGGGGGGGGGGGGGGGTGGGGGGGGGGGGGGGTGGGGGGGGGGGGGGGTGGGGGGGGGGGGGGGTGGGGGGGGGGGGGGGTGGGGGGGGGGGGGGGTGGGGGGGGGGGGGGGTGGGGGGGGGGGGGGGTGGGGGGGGGGGGGGGTGGGGGGGGGGGGGGGTGGGGGGGGGGGGGGGTGGGGGGGGGGGGGGGTGGGGGGGGGGGGGGGTGGGGGGGGGGGGGGGTGGGGGGGGGGGGGGGTGGGGGGGGGGGGGGGTGGGGGGGGGGGGGGGTGGGGGGGGGGGGGGGTGGGGGGGGGGGGGGGTGGGGGGGGGGGGGGGTGGGGGGGGGGGGGGGTGGGGGGGGGGGGGGGTGGGGGGGGGGGGGGGTGGGGGGGGGGGGGGGTGGGGGGGGGGGGGGGTGGGGGGGGGGGGGGGTGGGGGGGGGGGGGGGTGGGGGGGGGGGGGGGTGGGGGGGGGGGGGGGTGGGGGGGGGGGGGGGTGGGGGGGGGGGGGGGTGGGGGGGGGGGGGGGTGGGGGGGGGGGGGGGTGGGGGGGGGGGGGGGTGGGGGGGGGGGGGGGTGGGGGGGGGGGGGGGTGGGGGGGGGGGGGGGTGGGGGGGGGGGGGGGTGGGGGGGGGGGGGGGTGGGGGGGGGGGGGGGTGGGGGGGGGGGGGGGTGGGGGGGGGGGGGGGTGGGGGGGGGGGGGGGTGGGGGGGGGGGGGGGTGGGGGGGGGGGGGGGTGGGGGGGGGGGGGGGTGGGGGGGGGGGGGGGTGGGGGGGGGGGGGGGTGGGGGGGGGGGGGGGTGGGGGGGGGGGGGGGTGGGGGGGGGGGGGGGTGGGGGGGGGGGGGGGTGGGGGGGGGGGGGGGTGGGGGGGGGGGGGGGTGGGGGGGGGGGGGGGTGGGGGGGGGGGGGGGTGGGGGGGGGGGGGGGTGGGGGGGGGGGGGGGTGGGGGGGGGGGGGGGTGGGGGGGGGGGGGGGTGGGGGGGGGGGGGGGTGGGGGGGGGGGGGGGTGGGGGGGGGGGGGGGTGGGGGGGGGGGGGGGTGGGGGGGGGGGGGGGTGGGGGGGGGGGGGGGTGGGGGGGGGGGGGGGTGGGGGGGGGGGGGGGTGGGGGGGGGGGGGGGTGGGGGGGGGGGGGGGTGGGGGGGGGGGGGGGTGGGGGGGGGGGGGGGTGGGGGGGGGGGGGGGTGGGGGGGGGGGGGGGTGGGGGGGGGGGGGGGTGGGGGGGGGGGGGGGTGGGGGGGGGGGGGGGTGGGGGGGGGGGGGGGTGGGGGGGGGGGGGGGTGGGGGGGGGGGGGGGTGGGGGGGGGGGGGGGTGGGGGGGGGGGGGGGTGGGGGGGGGGGGGGGTGGGGGGGGGGGGGGGTGGGGGGGGGGGGGGGTGGGGGGGGGGGGGGGTGGGGGGGGGGGGGGGTGGGGGGGGGGGGGGGTGGGGGGGGGGGGGGGTGGGGGGGGGGGGGGGTGGGGGGGGGGGGGGGTGGGGGGGGGGGGGGGTGGGGGGGGGGGGGGGTGGGGGGGGGGGGGGGTGGGGGGGGGGGGGGGTGGGGGGGGGGGGGGGTGGGGGGGGGGGGGGGTGGGGGGGGGGGGGGGTGGGGGGGGGGGGGGGTGGGGGGGGGGGGGGGTGGGGGGGGGGGGGGGTGGGGGGGGGGGGGGGTGGGGGGGGGGGGGGGTGGGGGGGGGGGGGGGTGGGGGGGGGGGGGGGTGGGGGGGGGGGGGGGTGGGGGGGGGGGGGGGTGGGGGGGGGGGGGGGTGGGGGGGGGGGGGGGTGGGGGGGGGGGGGGGTGGGGGGGGGGGGGGGTGGGGGGGGGGGGGGGTGGGGGGGGGGGGGGGTGGGGGGGGGGGGGGGTGGGGGGGGGGGGGGGTGGGGGGGGGGGGGGGTGGGGGGGGGGGGGGGTGGGGGGGGGGGGGGGTGGGGGGGGGGGGGGGTGGGGGGGGGGGGGGGTGGGGGGGGGGGGGGGTGGGGGGGGGGGGGGGTGGGGGGGGGGGGGGGTGGGGGGGGGGGGGGGTGGGGGGGGGGGGGGGTGGGGGGGGGGGGGGGTGGGGGGGGGGGGGGGTGGGGGGGGGGGGGGGTGGGGGGGGGGGGGGGTGGGGGGGGGGGGGGGTGGGGGGGGGGGGGGGTGGGGGGGGGGGGGGGTGGGGGGGGGGGGGGGTGGGGGGGGGGGGGGGTGGGGGGGGGGGGGGGTGGGGGGGGGGGGGGGTGGGGGGGGGGGGGGGTGGGGGGGGGGGGGGGTGGGGGGGGGGGGGGGTGGGGGGGGGGGGGGGTGGGGGGGGGGGGGGGTGGGGGGGGGGGGGGGTGGGGGGGGGGGGGGGTGGGGGGGGGGGGGGGTGGGGGGGGGGGGGGGTGGGGGGGGGGGGGGGTGGGGGGGGGGGGGGGTGGGGGGGGGGGGGGGTGGGGGGGGGGGGGGGTGGGGGGGGGGGGGGGTGGGGGGGGGGGGGGGTGGGGGGGGGGGGGGGTGGGGGGGGGGGGGGGTGGGGGGGGGGGGGGGTGGGGGGGGGGGGGGGTGGGGGGGGGGGGGGGTGGGGGGGGGGGGGGGTGGGGGGGGGGGGGGGTGGGGGGGGGGGGGGGTGGGGGGGGGGGGGGGTGGGGGGGGGGGGGGGTGGGGGGGGGGGGGGGTGGGGGGGGGGGGGGGTGGGGGGGGGGGGGGGTGGGGGGGGGGGGGGGTGGGGGGGGGGGGGGGTGGGGGGGGGGGGGGGTGGGGGGGGGGGGGGGTGGGGGGGGGGGGGGGTGGGGGGGGGGGGGGGTGGGGGGGGGGGGGGGTGGGGGGGGGGGGGGGTGGGGGGGGGGGGGGGTGGGGGGGGGGGGGGGTGGGGGGGGGGGGGGGTGGGGGGGGGGGGGGGTGGGGGGGGGGGGGGGTGGGGGGGGGGGGGGGTGGGGGGGGGGGGGGGTGGGGGGGGGGGGGGGTGGGGGGGGGGGGGGGTGGGGGGGGGGGGGGGTGGGGGGGGGGGGGGGTGGGGGGGGGGGGGGGTGGGGGGGGGGGGGGGTGGGGGGGGGGGGGGGTGGGGGGGGGGGGGGGTGGGGGGGGGGGGGGGTGGGGGGGGGGGGGGGTGGGGGGGGGGGGGGGTGGGGGGGGGGGGGGGTGGGGGGGGGGGGGGGTGGGGGGGGGGGGGGGTGGGGGGGGGGGGGGGTGGGGGGGGGGGGGGGTGGGGGGGGGGGGGGGTGGGGGGGGGGGGGGGTGGGGGGGGGGGGGGGTGGGGGGGGGGGGGGGTGGGGGGGGGGGGGGGTGGGGGGGGGGGGGGGTGGGGGGGGGGGGGGGTGGGGGGGGGGGGGGGTGGGGGGGGGGGGGGGTGGGGGGGGGGGGGGGTGGGGGGGGGGGGGGGTGGGGGGGGGGGGGGGTGGGGGGGGGGGGGGGTGGGGGGGGGGGGGGGTGGGGGGGGGGGGGGGTGGGGGGGGGGGGGGGTGGGGGGGGGGGGGGGTGGGGGGGGGGGGGGGTGGGGGGGGGGGGGGGTGGGGGGGGGGGGGGGCGGGGGGGGGGGGGGGTGGGGGGGGGGGGGGGTGGGGGGGGGGGGGGGTGGGGGGGGGGCGGGGCTGGGGGGGGGGGGGGAGGGGGGGGGGGGGGGGTGGGGGGGGGAGGGGGGGGGGGGGGGGGGTGGGGGGTGTGGGGAGGAGGGGGGGTGGGGGGGTGTGGGGGGAGGTGTGGTGGGGGGGGGGGGGGTGGTGGGGGGGGGGGGGGGAGGGGAGGAGGGGGGGGGGGGGGGGGGGGGGGGGGGAGGGGGGGGGGGGGGGGGGGGGGGGGGGGGGGGGGGGGGGGGGGGGGGGGGGGGGGGGGGGGGGGGGGGGGGGGGGGGGGGGGGGGGGGGGGGGGGGGGGGGGGGGGGGGGGGGGGGGGGGGGGGGGGAAGGAAGGAAGGAAGGAAGGAAGGAAGGAAGGAAGGAAGGAAGGAAGGAAGGAAGGAAGGAAGGAAGGAAGGAAGGAAGGAAGGAAGGAAGGAAGGAAGGAAGGAAGGAAGGAAGGAAGGAAGGAAGGAAGGAAGGAAGGAAGGAAGGAAGGAAGGAAGGAAGGAAGGAAGGAAAAGAGTTTTCCAGGGATTGAAATGTGGGATATCTGGCAACCCTATAACCCAATGATAAACTAAAATGCTGTCCTTCCCAGAAGGCAATGTGTAAACTAATACTGCACTTGATTTCTGCCCCCTCTGCAATATACCATTCCTGGAAGACCACATAAGGCCCTTTCCAAAGATCACTCACTTGGGTGGAAGTTATTTGTCCTTTTTTAAAGACGAAAAATTACCCTAAATGGTAGAAAAGGGCACAAATCATGCATCTCCTTCTGTTGTAAAATTACACCCACAAATAACCAGAGAAAGATCCAGGATCACCAATCTCCGGGTAGAACCTAGAAATCTCCCAGAGTTCCAGTTTATCTCCAAACTACAGAAATCAGTTCCCCTGGCCTAGAGGAAATGGCCGTTTCTGAAGGTGGACTCTCTGGCATCACAGCACTGCTCAGCTTCATCCCCCAAATTCTACCCTCAAATTGCCAGGGATTATCTAAACCCAGAGTTGGCAACCCTACCTCCAACACCACATTTCCAATGAATTAACTTTCTTCTTGTCATCTTTCCTTATCATCCAACTTTCACACTCACACATAGTAATGGGCAAAACTACGGTATGAGTTATCTTGATCTTGATCACCGGTGACACATTCTTACATTTAAGCATCGTTTCTAGTTCCTTCATAGCTGTGTATTAGATACATAGCTTCCTGATATAGCTTTAACCAAAAGAAGAGATTTTGGCCATTTTAACCACCTGTCTCCTTTTCATTGAGTGCACATTCCCTTTGGGTTTGATTCTCAGTTATGCACATATTCTCCATTCTTTGGCAGTCACCCCACCGTCAGATCAGAGAATCTCTGAAAGATCTGAAAATGTAGCTTTTCCTCTCCTTTCACAGGGAAAATGAAGGAGATCAGCATACTGGCTTTCTTGGGGGCGGGGTCGCTCCTCATAAGAACATAAGAAAGAGCCTGCTGGATCAGACCAGAGTCCATCTAGTCCAGCACTCTGCTACTTGCAGTGGCCCACCAGGTGCCTTTGGGAGCTCACATGCAGGAGGTGAAAGCAATGGCCTTCCGCCGCTGCTGCTGCTCCCGAGCACCTGGTCTGCTAAGGCATTTGCAATCTCAGATCAAAGAGGATCAAGAGATTGGTAGCCAGAGATCGACTTCTCCTCCATAAATCTGTCCAAGCCCCTTTTAAAGCTATCCAGGTTAATGGCCATCACCACCTCCTGTGGCAGCATATTCCAAACACCAATCACACGTTGTGTGAAGAAGTGTTTCCTTTTATTAGTCCTAATTCTTCCCCCCAGCATTTTCAATGGATGCCCCCTGGTTCTAGTATTGTGAGAAAGAGAGAAAAATGTCTCTCTGTCAACATTTTCTATCCCATGCATAATTTTATAGACTTCAATCATATCCCCCCTCAGACGTCTCCTCTCCAAACTAAAGAGTCACCCCACCTTCCCCCACCCACACAACAGTAGTTTCTCCCACTCTATGGGAGAAGGATCGGAAGGACTTCAAAAAATTGTTTTACAGGCTGAATGTCTGTTTCTGGAGCAATAGACTCAGTGAAATTGGCAAGAAATTGATATGGTCCAGAAAAGTGTTGCTATACCAAAGACAGCACACGCGCGCACACACACACACACACAAATGGCAGACAACCTCCCCAAGTGAAGGTTGCAAGGGAAACGATGAGGAAGTGGCCAGCAGGCAGAAGGGCGGATCAGCTCATCTAGGGACAGTGTGCAAGAGAAGAATCCCCATTTAAATATTAAACTGCAGGAAAACCACTGCAAAGCAAACAGCCTCGGGGTAAGTAGCACATGCATGGCCTCCCTCTTGGCACTTAAAACTGTGCAATGCTGGCTTTTGCAGCATAAAAGAAAATGGAATAGTACCGACAATTGCCTTCCACAATGCTTATGGCAAAAGGATGCTGCATAGTTTCGATTTCAACCCATTTCCGGGTGCAAGCTTGAGGGATGCTATAGAAGCTTATCACAAGACGAGCGATTTATAAATTGATCAGCCCTCCGCTGCCTAAATAGAAACGGCTGCAAGGTCATTCCAGGACATGCTTCCATTCATAACAATTTATAGACGACAATCTTTACGGCAACATCGATTTAAACCCCAGGACATACAACTATGAATGGTGCTGCGCAGGAGCTCACGAGATATCTGATGAAGAGCACGGGTCAATTTGTTAAAATGAATATATATGAAAGTTTTGTATCCATGTGAATCGGGGCCATCAGCTGCAGTTTTCCAAAGTCTCAGGCAAAGATCTTTCCCAGTAATGGACAGCTGTGTCATAGACACTTGGGAGACCGTTCCGGATTTTCCCCAAGAATTTGAAATCTGTGAGCATGCAGAAAGGGTATAGTTTATTTCTACAACAACAACCTTTATTTGGCATTTAAAAATAGGTTCTAGAGCGTTGCCAGACATTTTTGAAATACAAATCAAGAGTACATTCAAAGCGCAGACAGGAAGACTGTATATAGCAGTATACATTACTTAGAAAGTTCTGTCAATTGTAAAAGAAATTTTGCTACTTTTTCCAAGAGCATGACATCTGTGTTGTTTAACAGAAGCTCCACAACAGAGCAGTCAGAGTCACTTTCAGATTTGTCCAGGGCCAGCCTGGGAGAGAAATTCCTAATGCCCACATATCTCGGACAGCCAAGAATAATGTGAGCAAGAGTCTCCACTTGATTTTTACAGTGTGGACAAACCCGATCCTGGAGAGGGATGGATAAGTAACGACCCTTTGTAATGGCCGATGGGAAGGTATTGGATCTGGCCCTTGTGATAATCCATCTCTGTTGGGGTTCACTTAATAATTCAAGATATTTGGCTATGTGCCCCTGTTCCGGTATTATTCCGACAGAGAGGGGTGAGCATGATTTATTTGCTTGCCCCAACAAGATATGATATTCCTCTGTTCACTTTTTTATTGTCGGAAAATCTCTCTGGGTGTCAGCATACAGAGATCTTCAAGCAATAAACCTATTGAGTAAATTTTTGATTTGAGAAGTTGATACCATTCGGAGGCAAATAGGTCTGGGCGCACAGGATATAGTTTATTTTGTCATCTTTAGTAAATGGAAATATATATTCTTATCAAGCAAGGAAAAAGCAATAGTACTAGGAGACCGTGAAGGCAGCAGGGAAAGAGGAAGGCCCAACATGAGATGGATTGACTCCATACAGGAAGCCACCACCAACTTCAGTTTGCAAGACCTCAGCAAGACGTTTATGTGCGATTGGGAGAGAGTAGGAGAAACTTTTCTCCCTCTCTTGTAATACTAGGGTCATCTGATGAAGCCGAAGGATAAGAGTTTCAAAATGGGCAAAAGGAAGGATTTCTTCACGTAACGCACAGTTGAACCATGGAAATCCCTGCCCCAGGATGGGGTGACAGCTGCCAACTTGGAAGGCTTTAAGAAGGGAGTGGATGGGTTCATGGAGGGTAGGGCTATCCATGGCTACTAGTCAAAATGGAGACTGAACATGATGCATACCTATTCTCGCCAGTTATCCTGTTTGGGGGCTTGCCAAAGGCACCTGGTTGGCCACTGTGTCAATAGACCATAAGACAATAAAGATGCTTGAAAGATCTTTATGTTTTCCTCCTTCATTTCTTCAGATGCAAAAGAAAGAGATCAAAGATTGTTCTGCCTCTGAAACTGTCTTTCTGTCTATCTGTCTATTTGTCTATCTATCCCTCCAATGATCGATCGATCAATTGATCAATTGATCAATCGATTGATCTATTTTTATTCCATCTTTCCCCCAAGGAACTTATGGAAGAAAAAACTGAAGGCTACAGCCCCCTTAACACTAACAAAATTTATTCTGGCGTGAGCTTTAGAGAGTCCGTGCTCATTTCTTCACATGCAAAAAAGACTATATGCTGCAAACCAGGGGACTGGGAGCACACACACTCCCACAATGCAGCACAGGACGTCAAAAAGGCTTTTGCCAAACGCATTAGTGGTTCATGCTTGACTCACACCTCACAGGAGCAGCAGTGGCGTAGTGGCTAAGAGCAGTGGCTAAGAGCAGGTGCACTCTGATCTGGAGGAACCGGGTTTGATTCCCAGCTCTGCCGCTTGAGTTGTGGAGGCTTATCTGAGTTGTGGAGACTTATTGTGGAGTTGTGGAGGCTTATCTGAGGAATTCAGATTAGCCTGTACACTCCCACACATGC
This sequence comes from Sphaerodactylus townsendi, assembly GCF_021028975.2. Classification (NCBI taxonomy): domain Eukaryota; kingdom Metazoa; phylum Chordata; class Lepidosauria; order Squamata; family Sphaerodactylidae; genus Sphaerodactylus; species Sphaerodactylus townsendi. Next base: position 17,724,776 of record NC_059430.1, read on the forward strand.
CAGCTGGGTGACCTTGGGCTAGTCACAGCTTCTCAGAGCTCTCTCAGCCCCACCCACCTCACAGGGTGTTTGTTGTGAGGGGGGAAGGGCAAGGAGATTGTTAGCCCCTTTGAGTCTCCTACAGGAGAGAAAGGGGGGATATAAATCCAAACACCACCACCTCCTCCTCCTCCTCCTCCTCCTCCTCCTCCTCTTCTTCTTCTTCTTCTTCTTCTTCTTCTTCTTCTTCTTCTTCTTCTTCTTCTTCTTCTTCTTCTGTTGGCAGACATTCTGCTATCGAGCTTCGTCCTCTGCTGGGCATTTTGTGCTTATGGCTTCCATGTGTACATCAGAAAGCCACAACTGGATTATAGGAGCTTATCATCAAACACTTAGCCTAAATTACAGGAAAGAGCTCCCCCCAAAATGACACTGCGTTTGCCAATACAGCTTGAATCAGGCATGACTCCACTGAGGTGATTCCTCTAGCGGCGCTGAAAAGATTCTGGGATGTGATGTTCTTTGATCAGAACAGCAGGGGCATTATTATAGATATGCTTTCAATAGCCATTCTGTTCCTCCGATAAAGAGAAGCTGGGATTACCTCAGCCAAAGGAGGAGTCATCTTTTGTGATGCGCAGGGGTAGAAATTACTAGCAAGTCACAGCTGACTTATTACGGCAAACCCAGGAGGGTTTTCAAGACAAGGCACTAACACACTAACATTGCCTGCCTCTACACAGCCATCCTGGGCTTTTTTGGTGGTACTAGCCAGAACCAACCCTGCTTAGCTTCCAAGAGCTAACACGATTAGGCTAGCATTGGCTATCCAGGTAAGGGTGAAATGAAGCATGGAAGGGAAAATTTCTGCATCCCAATCCAAGTCTTCCAGAGTTAAAGAGGGAGAAGAGTTTGGATTTATACCCCATTTTCCACTCTTATGAGAAGTCTCAAAGCGACTTACAAACTCCTTCCCTTCCTCTCCCCGCAACAGTCACTTGGTGAGGTTGTTACTGCGCTGCCTGGTAACTTTTAATATCTCCAGACCAACCAGCTCTCGGCAGCACAGGGGGACAGAAACGGGACCCAACACAGCGAGTATAGTAAATAATAAAAGGTTTTATTGAGATGCTGACTGGCCCAAGGTATTGTAAAAGCTTGTTCATCCAGCACTTGATGGTCCAGAACGCTCAGTTAACCAAGAACCATACACTTGTGTACCGGAGCCAGTGTGGTGAGGTGGTTTAGAGCAGTGGACACTACTATGGAGAACTGGGTTTGATTCCACATTCCTCCATATGAGCAACAGACTCTAATCTGGAGTAAAGGGTTTGATTCCTCACTCTTCCACATGAAGCCTGCCAGATGACCTTGTACCAGTCACAGTTCTCTCAGAACTTTCTCAGCCCCTCCACCTCACAAGGTGTTTGTTGTGGGGAGAGGAAGGGACAGAGTGGGTAACTCACTTGGAGACTCCTTAGTGGAGAAAAGCGGGTTATGAATCCAAACTCCTTCTCCTCCTCCTCTTCTTGCATTACCAATCCCAGGTTTGGAAATACCTGGAGATTTGAGGGTGCAGCCTGGGAGAGGGGGGGTTAGAGAGGGGGAAGACCTTGGTATAATGCCATACAGTCCACCTTCCAAAGCACTCATTTGCTCCAGGAGAAGGGGAATAAACATTTTAAATAAATAAACAGACGGACGGACGGACGGACGGACGGACGGACAGACAAGCAAGCAAGCAAGCAAGCAATGTCTATGGTCTAGAGATCAGTTGTCATTCCAGGATATCTCCAGTCCACTCCTGGAGGTTGGCAACCCTGTGTGGTACTGGCCTACTGTAGGATTCTGGGAGGACTGAGATGATGCGTGTGAAGTGCCATAAATGTTGCGCTACAGAACCTCATCAACATCGCTGGCACTCTTCAGTCAGCGCCTGGACGAACACTTGTCAGGGATGCTCTAGAGACTGATCCCACCTTGAGCAGGGGGTTGGACTAGATGGCCTCTACGGCCCCTTCCCACTCTATGATTCTATATCTGAAATGCATTCTTACCATAGAGCTGTGAATCCAGGAAAATCCCCTGGTGATCTCTCCTAGACTGTACCAGTGGACTCACAAGGGAGTGTGACTTTTTAAAACATTTCCCCATTTTTTAAAAATCTCCCTGAATATAGAAAAGTAGCTCACCAGAGGCAAAACGCTAGCATAAATGTGCTCAGCTATGCAAGAGATTCCCCACCTCCCATCGCAGCCTGCCCTGAATTGCAGTCGAGACTGACTCTTCTGCGCTCACTGGCTTGTCTCCCCATCCTTTATCCTCAAATGACCGCCTTTGAATGCTGTATTCCAGCATCTCATTACATTATTAAAACTTCTCATGGAGCTGCGTTTAATAAATGGCGTAATTGCCTCGGCAACAAATTCCCTGTGGGATCTGATAAATTTGAAACCAACATTTTGGGGATTACATACAGGGAAATGCAGTAAGCCGGTGGTTTTCTTAGCAGGGAAATAATCGAGTCCGGGCTGGATCCATTGACTGCTGTCAAAGTCACTGTTGCAAATTTAGCTGACATGCAGCATGGGGGTCGGGGCTGGGGGGGCAAGCGGTTGTGTGGTCGAGCACAATCTGACCAGACTGCCTTCATTCCTCCTGCCTCCAGAGCGCACAGAGAAAAAAAGCCCGGCAGCTTAATTGCAGCAAGATAACGTCCTTTGATCCAACCAGATCAAACTAACAAAACTGGGGTGCTGCATTAAGTCCGGGGCAGCCAAAATAAGCTGGCGCCGTGGGGCACCTTGAACGAGACTTGCTTGTGTGGATCAACTAACATCTTGTCATTGGGGGGAGAGCCACAAGCCTGCTATTTGTTTAAAAATAATACCCTGTTTCCCCTAATATAAGACATCTCCGAAAAATAAGACATAGTAGAGGTTTTGCTGAAGTGTGAAATATAAGGCATCCCCTGAAAGTAAGACATAGCAAAGTTTTTGTTTGGAAGCATGCCCGACGAACAGAACACAGAAATATAAGACATCCCCTGAAAATAAGACATAGCGCATCTTTGGGAGCAAAAATTAATATAAGACACTGTCTTATATTCGGGGAAACACGGTAGATACTGAGTTGTCTCCAAAGGAAGCATTCCAAGGGACTGCGATACCCAACTGTTCATACGATAACTGGAAAAGTGAGATTTTTTGTGCCCACACAAAGCCTTGCCGTACATATCTGATCTCAGTCTGCGGTTACCGCCGAGGAAAATTACTAATCCTTTTGATGCCAGTTATATAATCTATCCCTCCCCACTTGCAAATCGCCAGCTGGCCTTTCCAGGCCACGACTATCTGGCCAGACGCAGGTAGGGACAGCCAAGGAGAGAATATTACGGTCTCGCAAGATGTCAGTCGTTTGGGGCGGGCGAGGAATGCTTGCCTGCTGCAGGGAGCCCCGGGAACGGAGCAGAGCATCTCTGTTCATTCTGTAACCCACCTTGAAAGCAGTGGTTAAGAGCAGGTGCACTCTAATCTGGAGAACAGGGTTTGATTCCCAGCTCTGCCACTTGAGCAATGGAGGCTTATCTGGGGAACCAGGTTAGCTTGTGCACTCCAACACATGCCAGCTGGGTGACCGTGAGCTAGTCTCAGTTCTTCAGAGCTCTCTCAGCCCCATCCACCTCACAGGGTGTTTGTTGAAGGGGGGGGAAGAGAAAGGAGATTGTAAGACCCTTTGAGTCTCCTTGCAGGAGAGAAAGGGGGGATATAAATCCAAATTCTTCTCCTCTTCTTCTATGGGAACCTTGGTAGCAAGAGCCAAGTCACCAGTGGCTAAGGTTGCCAACTTCCAGCTGAGGTCAGGAGATCTCTTGGATTTACAATTGATCTCCCAATGACAGTGATCAGGTCTCCTGGAGAAAATGGCTGCTTCAGATCGTGGACTTCATGGCGCTAAAACCCAATGAGGTTTCTTCTGTCCCTAGGCTCCAAACTTGACTCCTAAAACCTCCAGACATTTCCCAACCTAGAGCTGACAAGACTACCAACAGCAAGGGTGGTGAGTGGTTTTAGTTCCCTCGACAACATAGTATCCAGTGGGATGGTCCCCAGTAGTTGAATGATGGGGAGCTAGCCACCTGTATAACTTGCTTTTAGGGGCAAGGGCAAAGAAGATTCCTACCTTCTCCAGTCATCCCCAGTGATGCTAGTCATTACAAAGCAAATGGCCCTCTGTCTGCCCTATCTGCTCATCACACTGGCATTTTATCTGTGCATACTAAATTTTGTTGGTGGAAAGGACCATCATGTTGCAGCCATCAAATGGAGGCCCCATAAGGTTTTCAAGGCAAAAGATGAACAGGTGTAGTTTGCACTTGCCTGGCTCTGTGTACAGTGGCGTAGTGCCCACGGGACCGGGGGCACAATGCTCTGGGCGGAGCAGTGGTGGAGGCGTGGCCAGGCTGTGAAGGGGGTGAGGTGGGGCGGGCGGGGTGGGGCAGGGGCATACCCTTCAAAGCAACCATTTTCTCCAGGGAAACTGACCTCTCTAGCCCGGAGATCTGTTGTAATTCCTGGAGCTCTCCAGTCCATAGATGGAGGTTGGCAGTTCTAGGAGAACTTTCAAGGTGGTCTCTCATCCAAGTGTTAACTAGGACCAAACCTACTTAGCTTCCAAGAGCTGATGAGATCAAGCCTGGCTGGACTATCCACGTCAGGCCACGTGTTGAGTGTTCCACGTTCCCCCTGTGGTACGTTATGCTTTGTGATCAAAAGCTTGCCAGTCTCCAGGTGGTCTAAGGGGAGAGGCACAACCAATAGTGTATATGCTAGATGAATGGGGTTGTACGAAAATTGGTGTGCGTTTCAACAGCCAATTACTATTCATCAGAGCAGTGTTCGTTCATGCAGTCAAGTTGCCAAAGTAAATAGCACATTTTTACATTATTGTCAGAGCAAACATAGTCTGAATGTAAATTTAAGTATGGTGTGTGTTGTCTCTTTAATTTCTATTTCTTTCTGCCGGTTTCTCCTTGTTTAGCCCAATGGCTCATTCAAGAAACCTTAAGTGTTCAAATACATAGAACCCAAATTCATACCTACACAGCATATTGAATATCAAATCAGTTTTACAGAAATGAATTTCTTTTCTTTCTTGTAATAAGCAGAGAGAAACCGGCTCCTGTTGAGACAGAAAATAAGTGGAAAGAAATAGAATTTTCTCTGCATAGTATAAGTAAGGAAACAAGATTCATCTCTGTAAAATAATAATTGATTTGATATTGAATATGCTATGTATGTATTAAATTGGGTTTTTATGTATTTCAGTACGTAAAGTGCCTTCAGTAAGACATTGGGCAAAACAAAGAGAAACTGGGGTCTGTCATGCCAGGAAATAAACATAAAGAAATAGAATTTTAAGAGATAACGCACAGCATACCTACATTTGTGTTCAGACTTACGTTTACTCTGACAATAATGTAAAAATATGCTATTTGGTAACTTGACTACATGAACGAACACTGCTCTGATGTTGCTAATCTATTGATTCACTGTATGTATTGCTTTATTTTAAAGTACTAAATATTATATGGATTTAGCTGTATCTTATTGTTAATGCTGCCGTTTAGGTCTTTGAAATTGCGTAGCCTGTAATATCAAGTCGCCATCTGAGGTTATTTAGTTATATGCATTTTACTATTGTTATGGTGTATCTTTGTTATATCTCTGGAATGTATTGCTTATCGTGGTGTTAGCCGCTCTGAGCCCCTCGAGGGTAGGGCAGGGTACAAATATAATTGAAATGAAATGAAAAAGTGTATGAATAAACATTATTCTGATGAATAATAATCGACTGTCAAAACACATACCAAATTTTGCAGTCTCCAGGCAGTGGCTAGAGTCTGCCCAGAATTACAACTGGTCTCTGGATTACATCTGGGATACAGTGGAGACTTCGGAGGGTAGACTTCAGAGGGTAGGCATTGTACCCTGCTGAGGTGGCCCCTCCCCAAATCCCACTCTCCCCAGGCTCCAGCCCCCAAATCATAAGAACATAAGAACATAAGAACAAGCCAGCTGGATCAGACCAGAGTCCATCTAGTCCAGCTCTCTGCCACTGCAAGAGTGTAATTCACCAGGTGCCTTTGGGAGCTCACTGCAGGATGAACGAATGGCCTTCTGTGGCTGTTGCTCCCGATCACCTGGTCTGTTAAGGCATTTGCAATCTCAGATCAAAGAGGATCAAGATTGGTAGCCATAAATTGACTTCTCCTCCATAAATCTGCCCAAGCCCCTTTTAAAGCTATCCAGGTGAGTGGCCATCACCACCTCCTGTGGTATATTATCTAAACACCAATCACACGCTATGGAAGAAGGGTTTCCTATTAGTCCTAATTTTCCCCAGCATTTTCAACAATGCCCCTGGTTCTAGTATTGTGAGAAAGAGAGAGAAAATGTCTCTGTCAACATTTTCTACCCCATGCATAATTTTAGACTTCAATCATATATCCCCCCTCAGTCACTTCCTCTCCAAACTGAAGAGTCCCAAACGCTGCAGCCTCTCCCTCATAGGGAAGGTGCTCCAGTCCCTCAATCATCCTTGTTGCCCTTCTCTTCAAAATTTTTTTCTATCTCCTCATTATCCTTTTGAGATGCGGCGACCAGAACTGGACATTAGTAATACCTGGAAAAGGGTCGCATCTACTGTTTTATATAAGGGCATGACAATCTTTGCAGTTTTATTATCAATTCCTTTTCTAATGATCCCCAGCATAGAGTTTGCCTTTTTCACAGCTGCCACTGTCACTAGGTATTTCTCAACCCAGAGCAACCCAGTATTTCTCAACCCAGAGCAACCATAAAGAACATATTAGAACATAAGAACAAGCCAGCTGACTGGGTAATTTCAGAGTCCATCTTAGTCCAGCTCTCTGCCACTGCAGGAGTGTAATCCACCAGGTGCCTTTGGGAGCTCACGCGCAGGATGTGAATCCAATGGCCTTCTGTGGCTGCTGTTCCCTGGACATCACCTGGTCTGTTAAGGCATTTGCAATCTCAGATCAAGGAGGATCAAGATTGGTAGCCATAAATCGACTTCTCCTCCATAAATCTGTCCAAGCCCCTTTTAAAGCTATCCAGGTGAGTGGCCATCACCACCTCCTGTGGCAGCATATTCCAAACACCAATCACACGCTATGCAAGCAGTGCCTTCCTATTAGTCCTGTAATTTTCCCCCCAGCATTTTCAATGAATGCCCCTGGTTCTAGTATTGTGGAGAAAGAGAGAGAAAATGTCTCTCTGTCAACATTTTCTACCCCATGCATAATTTTGTAGACTTCAATCATATCCCCCCTCAGCCGCCTCCTCTCCAAACTGAAGAGTCCCAAACGCTGCAGCCTCTCCTCATAGGGAAGGTGCTCCAGTCCCTCAATCATCCTTGTTGCCCTTCTCTGCACTTTTTCTATCTCCTCAATATCCTTTTTGAGATGCGGCGACCAGAACTGGACACAGTAATACCTTTAAGCGCGGGTCGCATCTACTGCTTTTATATATAAGGGCATGACAATCTTTGCAGTTTTATTATCAATTCCTTTTCTAATGATCCCCAGCATAGAGTTTGCCTTTTTCACAGCTGCCACTGTCACTAGGTATTTCTCAACCCAGAGCAACCCAGTATTTCTCAACCCAGAGCAAATCACTAGGTATTTCTCAACCCAGAGCAAGTAACCTTAATGGAGCCCAGGCATGTCAATCATAGTCAAATGCTCTTTCCCCCCCCCCTCTCAACTCACATCAAATTTATGATTGACAAGAGACTTCAGAGGTGGTTTGACATTGCCTGCCTCCCAGTGGTGGGATCCAAAAATTTTAGTAACAAGTTCCCATGGTGGTGGGATTCAAACAGTGGCGTAGCGCCAATGGGGCTGGGCGGGGCACGACGGGGGCGTGGCCAGGGATTCCGGGGGTGGGGCATTGCTGGGCAGGGCGCTGCGCCGGTCCTTGGGCAGGAAACGAATGCACGCAGGGGCAGGCTGCCACGCACGCCAGTGCACCTCCTGCTAGACTGCTTCAAGTTCTGCGCACTACTGCTGAGGAGCGGAGGAGGGGCGTAACTAAGGCAAAAACCACGTGGCAAAATCACCAATTAGTAACCCCCTCTCGGCACACACAAATAATTAGTAACCTACTCTCGGGAACCTGTGAGAACCTGCTGGATCCCACCTCTGCTGCCTCCATGTCACGACCCTGGTGTTCCTTGGAGGTCTCTTATTCAAATAGGTACCAGTGTGAACCCTACTTAGCTTCTGAGATCCATCAGGATCAGGCTATCCAGGTGAAAGCTAACAATTTTACCTCACTCATTAAGACCATCCTTCCTGTGCTAAGCTAAAACAGAACCTAGACTACTGTTATAGTACATAAAGGTCCCTACTCAAATACTGATAGCAAATGGGACTGCCAGTGTCCAGTTGGTGCCTGGAGATTTCCCACTATTACAACTGAGCTCCAGGCAACAGAGATCAGTTCACCTGGACAAAATGGCTGCTTTGGAAGGTGGACTCTATGGCATTATACCCCATCAAGGTCCCTCCCCTCCCCAAACCCCGCCCCCCTAAGGCTCCACTCCCAAATCTCCAGGTATTTCGCAGTCCAGAGCTCCAGGTATTTCCCAATACTAGCAACTAGAGGAAAATCTCTTCTTTGTATGTATTGTCAAAGGCTTTCACGGCCGGATTCAACTGGTTGTGGTGGGTTTTCCAGGCTGTGTGGCCATAGTCTGGTGGAATCTTGTTCCTAACGTTTCGCTTGCATCTGTGGCTGGCATCTTCAGAGGTATAACAGAGTAACAGACTTCCCTCTGTGATACACTTCTGAAGATGCCAGCCACAGATGCAGGCAAAACGTTAGGAACAAGATTCCCCCAGACCACGGCCACGCAGCCCGGAAAACCCACCAGAACCAGTCTTCTTTTTATGTTTCAGGTCATGGGAATTTAAAATATTAGATTTTTAATTCTCGTTTTCTTCCAAATAGCACACACAAAGAAGCAGGAAAGCTGAAGCAGGCGAGGGTAGGAGCATGCTATCTTTCCCTCTTTCCTATCCTAAATGTAGTTCCTAATACACATTTACCTTTTGCCAGTTTTAACAAGTGTATTAGCCCTTTCTCTGTGAGGTAAAACCTCAAAACAGAACCCCCTCTCATTTAAAATATATATATTTGTCCCAGTTTCTGCTTTTGGCTAAAGCTCGCTTTTTCAAATGTAGATTCAGCACCCACCAGGAGGCCACAAAATGCAAGAAACCCTGGTAAAGTGCACTGATGTAACTTTCTAATCAAATCCAGAAAAGTACAGAGACCATTCACTAGTACTACACAACCTGGAGCGGGCGTGGGCAGGAAAGTTCCAGGTTTTTGTTAAGATAGTTAACACCTACATTGAGTAAGGACTTCCAAATCTTTGTTCAGCCCTGCAGGAAGTAGATACTATTGAACTCCTTAAGGCATTCTAATTCAGCTTTTTCACTGGTGGGGTTCAGGCTGAATTTTATGCGGAATGAAAAGGGTCGGTGTCCCAATTGCGCATATCAAAAGCACAAATCCTTTTTACTTTGAAATGGAGAGCGAGGGAGTTTCCTTTATCCTGTGCCAACAACATTTTTGTCATTCTGATGAAAGAAAATGACTGCATGAAATAGTCCTGCGGTGCATTCTCCCCCCCCCCCCCGTAATGGGCTCCAAGGATATGTGGGACCTTTTGATATCTCCCTCCCCCACCCAGTCTGAAATCTCTTGGCCATCTTCTCCAACCAGCACCAAACTAATTATTTATCCTTTCCCCTCTTTCCATCAATAAAGATTTCAAAAACATTTCCTTGTATGTCTCCATCCAATAGTATAGCTAGCCCTGTGTTGGGAAATAAATTGAAATTTTAGGGGGTGGAGTCTGAGAGGGTGGGGTTTGGGGAGGGATAGAGTCTTCAACAATGCCATAGAGTCCATCTTCCAGAACAGCCATTTTCTCCAGGTGACTTGATCTCCGTTGTAATAGCAGGAACTCTCCAGCAGGTGTAGCGGTTAGGAGTGGTGGCAGTGGTGAGATCCAAAAAATTTAGTAACAGGTTCCCCTGGTGGTGGAATTCAAAACGTGGAGTAGCATTACTAATGGGTTGGGCGGGGCACTCCACGGGGCAGTACATTGTGGGGCATTCCGGGGGCGGGGCGTTTATAATTTCTCTGTTACTGTAAAAAAACTCTTACTGTAAAAAAAAAGTTCCTAATTTCCAGCTGGTATCTTTCTGTCCATAATTTAAACTCATTATAACAAGTCCTATCGTCTACTGCCAACAGAAACAACTACTTCTCCTCTAATTGACTGCCTGTCAAATACTTAATACTTTCAAATACTTAATTTTGTTTCTAGAAATCAAAAGAAGGATACTTTCCTTAAACAAGGAACTTTACCATATTTCTAAAACATGTTTTTAAAACAGCCCAACAGGGAGAATGATCCCGTTTTCTACCTTCGCTAACCAGCCACATAGGAAACAACAGGACTTTATGATTTTTGGACCCAATGGAATTTCTAACGGAAAAGCGGACCCAATTAGTAACCCCCTCTCAGCACACACAAATAATTAGTAACCCACTCTCGGGAACTGGTGAGAACCTGCTGGATGCCACCTCTGAGTGGTGGCATCTAACCTGGAGAACTGGGTGTGATTCCCGACTCCTCCACATGAACAGCAAACTCTTATCTGGTGAACTGGGTTTGTTTCCCCCCCCTCCTCCGTATAAAGCCTGCCGGGTGACTTTGAGCTAGTCACAGTTCTCTCTGAACTCTCTCAGTCCCCCTACCTCACTAAGTGTATGTTGTGGGAAGAGGAAGATAACTTGTTTGCAAACCACTTTGAGACTCCTCATGGTTGAGAAAAGCAAGGAATAAATCCAAACTGTTCTTTACCTGGAGGTTGGCAACCCAAGGGAAGGAGCATGCTAAAAATCCCAGCAGCCAATAGCCACCAACCATCAATGGTAGTCATCAAAGACCTTCTATTCTGAAATGCCAAGCTATACAAAACACAAAGAGCACCAATGCCAACACAAAGAGCAGAATCGCTACCGTGTCATTTTGTATATTTCTTCAATTGCCCTTAAGGTCTAGGCACACAAATGTTTTGCCTCGAGAACGAGTCACTCCAAAACAATCGGGATCCGCACCCTGCCCATTTCTGCAAATGAATCGGTTGGCAGCTTTCGGAGTCTGTAACCTTTCGAGACAAATAGAGGCGCATTCCGTCACCAGCAGCCCCATCAAACATGCTCCAGGAATTAGCCGGTCTGTTTGCTTCAACAGGCAGCGTGGAAAATTGTTCATTATTCGCATAATTTGGAGATCGGGTCGAGGGAGGTGAAGTGGAGACTTAGATGGAGCCGCTTTGGGACTTGGCATTTTTTTTGGACGGGCCGGCTGCCTTGACAGGAGCGGTGGGATTTGCACCAGTACCGTATTTCCTCTGAAAGTCCAAGGTGTGAATTCATTTCAGACGGATGCAGAGAAGTCCAGCACATCCACACCAAAACCTGTTAGATACAGGCTGGCCTCCAGAACTATAATGACAGCTTGGGGGATATTGTGGTGACAGTGTTTTAACTGAAGAGACTGGGAGCAGAGGTGGGATCCAGCAGGTTCTCACAGGTTCCTGAGAGTAGGATACTAATTATTTGTGTGTGCCGAGAGGGGGTTACTAATTGGTGATTTTGCCACGTGATTTTTGCCTTAGTTACGCCCCTCCTCTCAGCAGTAGCGCTCAGAACTTGAAGCAGTCTAGCAGGAGTGGCAGCCCGCGCCTGCGTGCATTCGTTTCCCGCTCAAGGACCGGCGCAGTGGCTGTGTCCTTGCCACAGCCCCCCCCCAGGAATGCCCCACCCACAGAATGCCCGGCCATGCCCCTGTCGTAACCCAGCCAGCCCCATTGGTGCTTCGCCACAGTTTGAATCCCACCACCATGGGAACCTGTTACTAAAATTTTTGGATCCCACCATTGACTGGGAGTCATAACCTGTTGCAGGACTCAGCTGCAGTGTCTTCTTTTAACGGCTGCTTATTTCCTTTGCAAATTTAGCCTCTGGAGTGGCTTGACAAATAGGGTTGCCAACTTCCACCTGGCACCTAAATGTTTCCTACTACACCAGCCAATGCCTAATCAATAGGTCAGCTCATTGGAATGTGACCTCAACCACTTGTTTACGTACAGATAGCTAACACTTTCATGATTGGTTGTGTCAGACACTTGCCAATCCCAACAGGCAGGCAATGAGAAACCACCTCTGTTCATCTCCCACCTTGAAAACCCTGTAGGGGTCACCATAAGCCAGCCTGACATGATACTAACTTTCACCACCAGTTGCTAATGATCGTTGTATCTTCTATAAGGGCAAGATATTTACTGCCCACCCTGATCTGGACGGCCCAGGCTGGCCCAGTCTCATCAGATTTCAGAAGATAAGCAGGGTTGGTCCTGGCTAGTACCTGGAATGGAGAAAGCCCAAAGTTGCTACGCAGTGGAAGGCACTGGCAAATCACCTCTGAACGTCTCTTACTTGAAAGCGCTTAAGGGATCACCATATGTTGGCTGTGGTTTGACAGAATTTTACACACACAGGGGTATGGCTCCTCCCCTGGTACCAAAGGTTTCTGCAAAGTCACTGTCCTACCGTGCTAGTGTAACCCCTATGTTCAGAATGGGTTGACCCAGAAAGGGGTGAAGACTCAAAGCAGCAGAAGGCTGCAAAAACTGGTGAAGTTGGATTAAATCAAGGTCCCAGCCTGGTAGCCTTGCTTCCTCCAACTTCACCAGTTTTTGCAGCCTTCTGCTGCCTCCACCCCTTTCTGGCGGCCATAGCAAAGCCAACGACATGAAACTACGCAGGAGGCCGAGTTAAGAACAAAATGTCAGGGAATGAGGTGAGGGATAACTCTAACAGTGACTCTTTAATATTTCAAACAGAAGCACTGCATAAGCAGATGCCTTTTAAGAGGAATGTTTTGTTTTAAAATATTTCCTCCGGTTTTCAAATATTTCCAACAACAACACTTTATCTGGTTGGCAGCTGCTGCCAAAGCAACTTCTAACAACTCTGCACAGCCAATAGCATCTCCAACAGCCAATCAAAAGCTCTGCTGGGGAAACAAACCCATCTTATGCTGCTCAATTTCTAAAAACGCTTGGTCGATGCCAGGAAAGGCTGGGGACCGCTGATCTCTGTGGACTGTTTTGTCTGATCTCGCATGGCTATTCTTACATGCTTTTGTTGACTGTAGCACGTATGACATCATCCTATTATGTCCTCTCCTGGCATTCATTTTAGTGTGCGTAATGTTGTCAGTAGAAGGCTTATGTTTATCCGACTCATGTGAGAAGTTAGAAGTCACTGTGGCCGGAAATGCCACCTGACCCTGCATAGGACATTGGTCTCTTCATTGCTATGGGAACGAGGCCTTCGGGCTGCCTGACCAATGCACATTAAAATTCTCCACCGTAACACTGTGAGCAGACAGACCTTTGAGCTCTGGATTTGAATGAGGTAAACCCCTCCAGATCCATTAGAAGTCGTCACATGTTTCTGAAGAGCATAGAAATGACGCATACTGAATTGATTGTCAATAAGGGAAAGCAAAGTGGGTGGGAGTCGTTTGTTTTTCCGCCAAACACAGAAATTGTAGGGGAACCAAATCAATAAGCACATGAGACCTGGTTCCACTTTCAGAAGGGGAACGGTGTTGTTTTTTTAAATATAGTGCTTCATTATTAGAACTTGGAAGCAAAAGCCCATGTTATTATAATGAAGGCAAATAGGAAAAGGAATGGCAGGTGCGTGTTTTCACTAATAATCATTGCTCCAGCCCTTGGAGTTGGAGAGTTCAGTTAGAGTTCTGACTCTGGGGCTTTCCCCACTGACAGAGTTGCAGTTATGAACTACACTTTTCTGCCGGAACAAGGTCGATACCGCTTCGAAGTGGGGAAGCAGCGAAACGACACCTCATCCGTTCAACCAATCACGAGCCACTTTTGTGGCATGCGCAGAACGGGAGAGTCGTGGTGGGCAGAAAGTGCATGTAACTGTAAACTGTAAAAACTGTAAAAAAAAAGAACGCTCCCGTTTCCCGCCTAACACAAGCGCCAATCACGATCGAGGAGTGAAACAAGCACCAAGAGATGATCCCGCCCACTTAGCTCGGTTCCAGGGGCCAACTCCAGCTTGCCGGTGGGGACAGCTTGGAATCGCCCTCCACTGAAGGGAATCGAGTCGACCTTAGCTCCCTTCTGTAGTGGGGAAAGCCTCTCTGAGGGGAATGGGAGAGGAAATTATGGAACTGGCAGGGAAGCTTTCCAATCATCATTGTCAAAACTGATTTGTTTTCTGATTAGTCTTTCCACAGTGTTTCCTCAAGTCATCACCTGTCATCGTTTTTTCCACCAGTCATCTTCAGTGTTGCCAACTGGAGAAATACCTGGAGATTTAAGGGGTGGAGCTTAGGAAGGGGGGAGTTTGAAGAGGGAAGGGAGCTTAGCAGGGTATGCTGCCATTTCCTCCAGAGGAACAGAATTCTGTCATCTGAAGATCAGTTGTAATTCCTGGAGGACCTTTGTCTTTCCATATAAATTGAATCCCTTACACACACACACACACACACACACACAGAGAGAGAGAGAGAGAGAGAGAGAGAGAGAGAGAGAGAGAGAGAGAGTTAGCATTTCTTGTCTGAGCTAGTTCTGAAATCTGTGAGACTGGAAATTATGTGTATGGTCTTTCCAGAGATTCCCTTTTAGCATTGCTACTATACAACTGATCAATGTAATGTAAGGTTGTGGTGTGTGTGTTTTCCGACCTTGAAAAGGTTTCCGCTGGAGGCTTTTGGCTTAACGCCTGGGAAGGGGAATTTCGCTGTTTTGGTTATTTTTCACTTGCTTGCTAGTCTGGTGTGAAACTCTGTGTGAAATTCTGCTTTGTTTATACTCTTTTGGCTGGAGCCTGTCTGTTACCCTGTATAAGCATTTGAGCGAGATCTGGGTTTCAGTTCTCGCATTGCCTGTTTCCGACTAAGAATGCCAGCTCAATAAAGAACTTAACACGGTTGCTTTTGACTGGACTTTACTGGTTCGTTACATGTAATGCCTACGCATATGTTGCTTATGGGTTCACCCCAGGGCTTTGCAAACCAGATGGTTCAACAGCCACTGTAGGAGTTTTCAAATAGGCAATTTGTTTCCATCAGCTAGACGGTGAGTGTTCTAATAGTGTGATCTTATGCAAAGTTATTCCAGTTATTCCAGATGTGATTTCAATGGGCTTTCACTGGAGTAACTGTGCATAGGATTGCACTGTAAAGTGGATTGCAGATACTTTGACAATTAGGTTTACCACATCCCCCTAGCAACTTAAGCTTGTCTCACTGAAAGATAAATGCTCAATGTGAACAAATGTGAACAAACACCCCTCTTCTTCCTGTGGAACGTTCCGCTGTGGGCATGGCTCTTCTGGAGCAGACGTACAAGGGAAGCATTCCACAGGAAAAAAAGGGGGGTTTGTTCACAACTGAGGGTCTATCTTTTGTTGAGACAAGGTATACTGGGGGCACTGACCAACTGAGTGGGTCCTCGCTGATGACATAACATTCCTAGTGAAGTGCTGGCATCAACTCTTACGCGCACCATAAGTAACGTCACAACATCGTTTTAATCTCAGAGTTTTGTGTATGTGCAAAATGCTGTCATGTTGCTGCTGACTTAGGACGACCCAGTAGAATTCTCCAGGAAAGAGGCTAATGGAGGTGGTTTGTCATTGCATGCCTTGCATAGAGTTTTTTCCACACCCAAATTCCAGAGCAACCCCAGCATCTGCCAGCAATACACTGACATTACTTCAAGGCATATAGGAAGTGACATCAGCACACTGTAATGTTGCTGATGCTCCCCATTTTGACACCATTCCCTCTCCCCCATCGACCAGCTGAGCAGCTGTTGGAAACCCCCATTAGATGCAGAGATCCCCTTTTCTTAGTAGGTCTGGAAACCCTATTTGGCAAGCCTATTCTTGTATTATTCGCTTGTATTGTTCGCTTGCAGGACAGCTTCCTCAGCCCAATCCATGGTCTAATCCATGAGGCATAGTGGTTAACAGCAGCAGACTCTAACCTGGAGAATAAGGGTTTGTTTTCTCAACTCTTCCACAAGAACCCTGCTGGGTAACCTTGGGCTAGTCATAGTTCTCTCTGAACTCTCTCTGCCCCTCGGTCAAGGTGTCTGTTGTGAGGAGAGGAAGGGAAAGGAGTTCGTAAGCCACTGATTCCTCAAAAGTAGAGAAGGGGGGTATAAAGACCAACTCTCCTCCTTCAATCCACCCTTTGGAAAAATTGCTCACAGAAAAGGTGCTATGTACAGAATGGTTGACTTGCCCATTTTACTCATGGGATGCCTCTCTTTCCAAGATTTGTGCCTGTGTATTTTTTTTTTTGGAGGGGGGGGGTTTAAACTGGATCACAAACACTTTGTGAATGCACATGCTTGCGACAATGCTTGGAAACTGTGGTGCACATCTGGGAGAAGGCATAACATTGTCTCGGCAACTGTGCAAAGGCGTGGCCACATCACGAGCTGTGACAAGCAGGTAAGATCCAGCACATGAGTCACAGAATCCAACGCAACATCCCAGCCCGTGGCACGGTGCCCAGAGTCCTCACAAGTCGACAGAACAAGTTTAGACTACCCATTAATGTAGGGCAACTTCAGTCTCAGTGGTGGAGATGAAATGGGTCATGGTTAAAGCTGATTGTTTGTATCTCAGGTGATCTTTCTGTCTCAGGTGATCCTTCAGTTGGCACAAGTTTAAGGTCACATGGGAGGGTGAATCAGCCCTGTTTCCGAATCGCAGGGCAAGAGATACGACTCGTGTGAGTCACGGGAGAAAGGTCACGGCATTGAAACCTGCTTAACGTATGATAACGTTCCAAAGGGTTGATTCACAGAGGTGAAGAATGTAATGATGCAACAGCCGTGAAATCTTTCCATCCTTTCTCTGTGTGTGCGTCGCACAGATTTGAGCATATCAAATGTTGAAAGGATGCAGGGATCAAAAATACTCCTAAAAGTTTTGATCAGTTAGCTAAAGTAACAGAATGAGAGAAAAGAAAAAGCCCAATGCGAGGAATCATTTTGTTTTGAACAGAGGTAACTCAAGACAGCCGGAGGCAGGAAATGCCAAATCCACTGTTAAGGTAAAAACAGAATAGCAACCTGAAATAACTGATGGGTTGCCATCCTGGTAATACCCAAAGACAGGCTTCTTTTTAAAAATCCAATCTTTCTTCCAAACTACCTCTAAGGCAGTGTTTCCCAACCTTTTCGACATCGTGGTACCCTTGACCTCGCTCTTCATATCTCAGGGTACCCCTGAGGTTCATTTGATTTTTTTTTTTTGCATTTTTAAGGGTTTTTTTCCGTTTTTGGCCTGTAGGTGGGGGGAGTGGCAAGCAGGGGGAGGGGAGGAAAGCAGCATTGACAGCCGCGTTGTTTGTTTGCCTAAATTCGACATGGATTGGGGGGATTTAAAGGGAGAGCTCCGTTTAAATCTACCCCCCCCCCCAATCCACACCGAATTTAGGCAAATAAAACAATGCTCTTTTTCAGTGTTTTTTAAAGGGAGCCCATGAAGCTTCCAACTCCCCCCGCTCAAAATCCATTTGATTCCGGGGGGGGGGGGGGCAGGCGGTAGCATTGTCATGGTACCCCTGGGACATGCACTTTTATATATTGCCGCACTATAATATACCCCTGCAACGTCTAAGCTTTTGAGTTGTTCTTTTAGCTGCCAAGGCGGCAGCGGTTCTTTTTCATTTTGTCCTTAAGTAGGGTTGCCAAATCTGGGTTTTGAAATTCCTGAAGATTTGGAGGTGGAGCCTGTGAAAGGTGGGGTTTGGGCAGAGGCATAGCTGGGCCAAACTGTGCTCGGTGTGCAGTGTATTTTTTCCACCTCATGGTCTTCTTTTTCTTTTTCTAATACTTTTTCAGGTTGAGGTGCTGCGCCTCTTCACAGTTCAGGCTAAAAACTGCCTGAGGAACTATACTTCCCAAGAGCCCCAAGGTCTCCTGGGAACTGTAGTTCCTCAGGCCATTTTTGAGCCTGAACTGTAAATAGGCCGCTTCTTTCAGACTGGAAAAGTACTAGAAAAAGAAAAGGAACTAAGGTAAATGTGGGAAGGGGGGACACTGCGGGGGGGTGCGGGGGTAGCAAGGAAAAGGGAGAGGGCCCAGGGGTGATTTTCCGCACCCCTGGAGCGCAACACACCCCTCCCCCACCCCCTTGCTGCTCTGCCACTGGGTTTGGGGAGCAACCTCAGCAGAGTATAATGCCATAAAATTCACCGTCCAAATCAGTCATTTTCTCCAGGGAATTTACTGATATCTGTAGTCAGGAGATGAGTAGCAACTGTGGGAGATTCCCAAGCCCCACCTGGAAGTTATGGTATATACTGTGGGAAGGTGCACCTGTAGAGATATGTAATAATACCACTCGCTTAAAACTCAATTATAATGTATTATTCTTAATTAATAAATATTTTGTCAGATAAGTCTCTGTGTATCATTTAACCATTTATTTACAAAATCAACAGCAGAATTTTTTTACAGAGAAAACTACTTATGAACCTCTAAACTTTTTTTTTTACAGAAGTAACAACGGAGCCCTTCGGGGATCGGGCGGTATATAAATTTAAGAAATAAATAAATAAATAAGAAATAAACTTATAAACCTCTTCTTTTAAAATAACAAACATCACAGTGTTGTAGGGTGGAAGACAGGGTTGGGTCACACCTCCTCACAAGGACTTTGTTTGGCCCCTCCTGTGTAAAAAAGAGAGAGTTTCAACATAACACCAGGAAGCTGGCAAGCATATCCATAAATGAATTCCAATTCTCTTTGAGTTCTGCCCTTTGACCCTTATATTTCTTCCTTGGGCCCCATAACTCTATCTCAGGGCCTCTGGCCTCTGACCACATAAGCTTCACCCCATGGCCCCACCCCTCTCTGGTTGGGACCAGTGAGGTTCTATCCTGGAGGCGGAGCCTGCAGCTTATAAAAATTGTTCCTTCCAAGATTTGCCACACCTAATGATGGTCTGTCAGCTGGTTTTATTTTATTGTCCTTCATAGCTGCGATTTTTATTGTGTCAGTTTATAAGGTTGGAAGCCACTTTGAGGACCAATTTGGTTAAAAAAAAGAATAGGGTATAAATAATCTAATAAATATCCAAATAACTATGAATCATCTTCCAAGGTGGCGTTAATTTAGTGTGAACGTGACGATGGAATTGATTGTTGACCTATCTAGTGAATTAACTCCATGCATTAAAAGGATAATGTCAATTGATGACCTTGATTTCATCTCTGGAATCTCCTTCCAGGTGAATGATGCAAGATAACACCCTAAATAGGAAATCACATTACTCCAACCAGCACGTGTCAGGAAAGGAAATTCCCTTTCCTTTCTGTCTGATGCCTCCAGTAGCTGTTAATGTAACCCCCATGCTCAGAATGGGTTGACCCAGAAAGGGGTGGAGACTCAAAGCAGCAGGAGGCTGTAGAGCTCATGTAGTTTGGAGGAGACAAGGCTACCAGACTTGGACCTTGGGTTTTTATGTTTGCAATGGGTGAGAGTTCTCCTGGAAACCTTCATCATGTTGAATCCTGTTCATCAAGCCCTTGGAGTCTTCAGGAGCCAACCCACTTGCAAAGAAGAATTGGACTTGGCAGTATCAGTAGACTGTAAATATAAGGACTTGAAAATGTAACCTGAACAGGACCTTGAAGTGTGATGTCAAATGTTGATGTTACATGTTATATGTTAAGAAAGTAAACCATTTTGTTTTTTAAAAATTTGTTGTTGCAAACTCATTCCAAGTTCTGCCCCACAGAAGCCACAGATAGAGGTTACATTAACAGAACTGCACGACACCTCTCTCTCCTTTTCCCGGTTGGCAACTCCTTGGCACTTAAGCTGGGAATGTCTGCAGGGCCCAAAGTCTTGCAGGAAGTGTCTGCGGCCCAGTGCGATTTGAATCAGGGCTTCCCAGATGCTTGTTGGACACTCTTGACTACTACAGCGGTACTCCTTCCTAGGGTCACTCCATGCTTTTTAAAAAACTCGGTTTAAATTCAATCTAATTATTCTTGAACAGGTTACGTAAATAAAACGGCATCCCAGTGATGCAGAAAATGCCAGTTTCAGAAACGAGAGTCTAAACGAATAAACAAAAAGCACATGCCTTTCCTTATCCTGCCTCGCCAGCAGCTAAAGATAAGAGACAATTTCCAAAATTCTCACCAAGCCTTTTCACAAAAGATAGGGCAGTCTCGCCCCAGCCCAGATCTGAGATATTTGTTGTATTTAGGGTGTGACGATCTCATCTAGACAAAAATATGTGAGCCAGGGATAACTTTGTCAAACCAACTAATTTGTTTTGTCTAAAGGTGTGACGTGAGTCACCTCTGGGTATTCCACAGAATAATTGCGACGAACTCCATTCCATTTATCCTGGGATTTATTCTGGGAACAAACCCACTGACACAGACATTACCCTTGAAGGCTAAAAACTATAAATTGGCTAGAGAAGTGGGGAAAAATGCATGTTTTAAAGTTTATACAGAATCATAGAGTTGGAAGACAGTACAAGGGCCATCAAGTCCAACACCCTGCCATGCAGGAAGAGACAATCAAAGCACTCTTGACAGATGGCCATCCAGCCTCTGTTTAAAAACTTCCAAAGAAGGAGACTCCACCACACTCCAAAGCAGTGCATTCCGCTGTCGAACAGCCCTGACATCGGGAAGTTCTTCCTAATGTTTAGATGGAATCTCTTTTCCTGTATCTTGCATCCATTACTCCTTGTCCTAGTCTCTGGAGCAGCAGAAAACAAGCTTGCTCCATCTTCAACATGACATCCCTGAATCTGTTCATAGTTATTTGGTCAGGATCCCATCGGCAGATTCTCCCGCTCCCTGAATCTGCTGATGTCAAAGGTTCTATTTTAAGCCAATCTACGAGATTATGTGCCTCTTCGAAAGCCATGCCACCAGACTTCTGAATGAAGGGGGAAATCTGCTTATTCAGGCTGTCCCTGGGCCTTTTTCCATCTACACAGAAACTTACGCAGAACGGGCGAAAAGTATTCTTCTTTAAACAGATTGGAACAATGAGCGCCTGCTAGGAAGTGTTTCACAACAGTGAAAGGGAACATCACGGGTTATTGTTCTATTCTCCCCGGCACACTTTCCTAGCAAGCAGACACAATTCCTAACCCCTCTCTCCCTCCAGAACACACAAAGATCGCTGACTCAATTTTCAGCCAAGGTGACGGAAATAACAGGACAGTCGTGTCGTTTCAGGCTTGTGTCGGCAAATCCAGCTTTTGGAATCTGGACCCATCCTAAGCTCATTTGGAGACCCTGTGGGGTTGCCAACTCTGGGCTGGGAAATTCCTGGAGGTT
Organism: Sphaerodactylus townsendi; assembly: GCF_021028975.2. Taxonomy (NCBI): domain Eukaryota; kingdom Metazoa; phylum Chordata; class Lepidosauria; order Squamata; family Sphaerodactylidae; genus Sphaerodactylus; species Sphaerodactylus townsendi. Next base: position 17,746,302 of record NC_059430.1, read on the forward strand.
TGGGGGTGGGGCTTGGGGCTTGGGGCGGGCACTGTTTGGGGTAGGGAAGGCTCTTGGCAGGGATGTGCGGTCACAGAGTTTGCCCTCTGAAGCCGCCATTTTCTGGAGCTCGGTTGTCATTCCAGGAGAACTCCAGGCACACCCTGGAGCTTGGCGACCTTGTGCTGGCAGCACAACACAGTGCCAGTCCAGGGGAAAATGGGTATCTCAACTTCAAGCGGCCTTTATTAGGCATGCCCGCCAGAAATAAAACAAAAGTACAAATCAGAGCAAAAATCCGCAGGGTGCTTCAATAAAACCAGGACAAATCTCATAGGGTCAGGAACAACGAGGTGACCAAGCTTCCATTGTGACCTTATCTTGATCACCTCTAAACAAAAATTCAGCAGTTTTTCCAATTATCCCACAATTCAGCAGGTGTGTAGTCTTTATATGCTCAGAACAACCTATTTTTCCCCTAGTGCCAGGGCAAGTAGGGAAAGTCTAGGTCAGTGATGGCAAACCTTTTTGAGACCGAGCGTCCAAATTGCAACCCAAAAACCACTTATTTATCGCAAAGTGCCAATGCGGCAATTTAACCTGAATAACCCCCTCGAGCAGTGGCCAGTCTGCTGTAGCCTCCATTCGCCGCTCTGCACCTCTATAGCATCTCTGCTGCCTCTGCCCCCCCCCCCCCCCCCCGGGCAGCAGCCACCTGGAGCACAGGCACCAGGCCCGCCAGCCGAGTCCTCCCTGCTCGCTGAGGTACACGCACATCAAGTCCAGCAGCCCAGGCCAGCCTAGATGTGTGTGAATGTGTGTGTGTGGGGGGGGGGTGCAATTTCCCCCCCACATGACGAGCTTTGTGCATGCGTGCCCACAGAGAGGGCTCTGAGTGCCACCTCTGGCACTCATGCCATAGGTTCGCCACCACTGGTCTAGGTAATGCATAGTCAGACAAGAATACATAATGTGTTCAAGGGAAAATGGGTATATATGCCCATCACTTTTCCTACAGTTGATGGGTAGGAGTGAGTCAAAACCTCTTGCAGTCAGTGGCATGCTGGGTAAAGGAATCCATCAGGCAGCTCCTCTCTTCTCCTTTCTCCTCTGCTGGTGCAAAGTGCTGTCAAGTTACAGCCAAATTACCGACACCCCTCAGGGTTTTCAAGGCAAAAAATGAACAGAGGTGATTTGCCATTGCCTGCCTCTGTAGTAACCCTGGACTTCCTTGGTGGCCTCCCATCCAAGCACTAACCAGGGCTGACCCTGCTTATTGACTGAGATCTGAGGAGACAGGACTAGCCTAGGCAACCAGGCCATGACAGGAAAAGCTAGTTTGAGCAAATGATTTCCACATTCAGCTAGGAGCACCTGTGATAAGAGTGGATTGCTGAACTGGGGGCAAAAATGCAGAATCCAGATACTGGGAAGCATGTCAGACTTCTACTTGTGGGCTGAGCCTGAGGCTTCATTTTAAAATACCTGCTTTGCATGCACAGGATCCCAAGTTCAGTCTCCATCATCTCCTGTTAAAAGGAGAGGCAGCACGGTGTAGTGGTTAAAAGCAGCGGACTCTAATCTGGTGAACTCCTCCACATGAAGCCTGCTGGGTGACCTTGGACTAGTCACAGTTCTCTCAGAAGTGTCTCGGCCCTACCTGCCTCACAGGTTGTGGAGAGAGGAAGGGAAAGGAGTTTGTAAGCTCTTGGATCTTGATTTTCATAATTTGACTCTTGCAGCCAAGACAACCTGTTCTCCGACTACATGATTAATCCCACGCGAGCGTGGAATCATGGCAGCATATCTTCGTCTGCTGATTAATCCCACCCAGAGGAGAGCCTCGGCTACTGCAAGATGTAATGTGCTGCCATCAGCTCTGCTGGAGGGAAGATTCAAGAATATGGAACGTTCTAAAAGAGTTTGTTCATGTGATCTGATTACGGTTGAAACACTTGACCATTCTCTGTTTGTATGCCCTAAATACAATAAGATACGTATGAAATACATGAATTCCATTTTCTTGCAATGTTCTCAGTGGCAAGAGTGTTATAAGATACCCAATCTCCTGAACAGCTCTGATGTGCTCTTTTGCGAAACTGTTGCAAATTTTATACTGGAAATTAGTAATTTTAACTGTATTTCTTAAACTTGTTTTGTTTTAAAATATTGTCCGGTTTTGTATGCCAATAAAGGCTTGTGTGTGTAAAAACTCCCATCAGTCCCTCCCAACATGAGCATTGGCTATACTGGCAAGGGCTGATGGGAATTGTAGTTCAGGGACATCTGGAGGGGCGCGAGTTTGACACCTGTGCTCTATGGCATTATACTCCATTGAAGTCTCACCCCTCCCCCAACCCCACCCTCCTCTGGCTCCGCCCTCAAAATCTCCAGGTATTTTCCAACCTAGAACTAACAACCCTACATAGAGGCCACCCTCCAAGGTCACCATTTCCCCCCCAGAAAAACCGATCTCTGCAGTCTGGAGATCAGGTGTAATTCTGGCAGACCCGCAGGCCCCACCTGGAGGTTGGCGACCCTACATGGAGTTTGAACGCCCTCCCTCTTGAACAGTGGCCAAACAAGTGTTATTTATCAGGCCACGTTCTTGAGCTCTCTGTTGCGAAGAACGTCCTCCGCTCATTTCCCCCACACTAAGCCTCTGTTTAAAGGGCAGGGCATTTTCCTGCAAGCCGGCCAGCGAGCGAAGCCATCACAGAACAGCAATTCACTTGCCTATCGTTGCACCTGCACGCTTAACAGGGAGTGAATTTTGTCTGTTCGGACCATTGCCTGCCTCTTGCGAGACAGCCAGAAATGAACTATACATGTGTCTACTTCTTGCACTGCAACCGTGTCCTCATTTCATCCTGCCAAAAACAAAAAAGCATATGAATGAGATAGGTTGCATCTTAGGGGGAAAAAATGCACTTGTGACCCATATAATTCACCCTAATGCTCCATCTGAGCATTCCCCCCCTCCCCACCCTCTTCACTGCAACAGCCCATCGCCTGATCTCTCACAAGATCCAATTAGAAACCAGCGCCTGACTTCAGCTTAGCAAAGCCAAGGGCTGACTCCTCCTCAGGAGCCTGGCACAGCTTTCCCATAGCCGGTTGCCTGGGAAACGGAGCACCGACACACCCCACACCCACCCTCTGTGGTCCTTTTTCTCCCTGAAGGATGCTTCAGCATCCTTAACCCCTTCATGGCTCACTCTGAGTTTGCAGCCACTTGGGAAAAGCGGGCGTTTCTTTTCGAACTGCTGGGTCTCAGATGGCAAATTCTCATGGACCCCCGGCTGACTGAGATAAAGCTACGGGGAAAGAATAAAAAGGCATACATCTGACGTCAAAAAACAAGTGGGAGAGTTTAATCTTCCAGCCTGTTCCATGGGGGATCTCAGAGTGGCAATCGTCACACAGCAAAGCTTCAAGAGGAGATTACGACGTGAGATTGCTGAACCTGAGTTCATTCACAAATTCAGAACAATGGGCCTCCCTGAACTGAACAGGGACATAAGATGATGATGATGATGATGATGATGATGATGATGATGATGATGATGATGATGATGATGATGATGATGATGATGATGATGATGATGATGATGATTATTTTGATACAAAAACAGTTATACACAGCAAACAAGATCAATATGCTGGATTTTGTATTACATCACACGTCGGACACTTCCCAAGCATCTAGGACTGTGTGATGTATCGACGAATAATGCGTGCAGAGCCGAGTAGGGTGGCCTTTTGCAGCTGACATATGGTGATTTTGTCAGCGCCAATTGTTTTTAAGTGCCGTCCAAGGTCTTTAGGCACTGCACCCAGTGTGCCGATCACCACTGGGACCACCTTTACTGGTTTGTGCCAGAGTCTTTGTAGTTCAATCCTTAAATCCTCGTATCGTGTAATTTTTTTCCAGTTGCTTCTCATCAATTCTGCTGTCACCAGGAATTGCAACATCAACTATCCACACTTTCTTTTTTTCCACAATCGTGAGATCAGGAGTATTGTGTTCCAAAGCATCTGCTCTCCCTTGGGCAAAGAAAAGATCTTCCCTCGCACCAGCTACCTGACAGTCTTCTGGGGATGTCAGGGACTGAACAGGAGACCTGCATGCAAAACAAATGCTCCTCCACTGATTTGCAACTTGTCCAACTTGTCCCACAAAGAAAGCTTCCCTGGAGGGTGGCTAATTGGCCGGGGGGCGGGGGGGTTAGAAAAAAGAGATCTGCACGAAGCCTGCTGGGTGTGGGTGACCTTGGGCCAGTCACAGTTCTCTCTGAACTCTCTGCACCCCATCTACCTCATAAGGTGTCTGTTGCGGGGAGAGGAAGGAATTTGTAAGCAGCTTTGAGACTCCTTACGGTTGAGAAAAGCAGGATATAAATCCAAACTCTTCTTTGTCTTCTATCTATCTAATTCACTTATACCCTGCTTTTCTCCCAAATTGGCAGGGGGGAGTAGCTTATCTCATTTTCCTCTTCTCCATTTTATTCTCTCAGTAACCCTGTGAGGTGGGCTAGGCTGAGATATTGTGATTGGCTCAAGGTTGCCTACGAAGCAGGAAATGGTTTGTCCGAGATGTAAGACAAAGAGCGGTGGTTTGAAATCCATCTGGTGATTTAAAAAACCCATTTTTTGGCTGTGGTAAATAAATTGATTTCCCACCGAATCCTCTGGGGTTAAAAATAAATAAACAAGCAAATCTACAAGAACACAGTAAAAAGCTGACAACCTGCCTCCCAGATCATGGTAATATGGACAGTCTGAAACGAAAACACAGATGAAGGATGAACATCTACACTACTAAGATTCTACAGGACGTTCACTCTACTCTCCTGTGGAAACAATATGACATAATGGTTACAGTGACAGGCCAAGATCTGCTCAAATCCCCCCTTGTGCCATGGAACCTGCTAGGCAGCCCTGGATCTGTTACCCTCTCTCAGACTAAGCCACCTCACAGGGATGTTGTGCAGACAAAATGGAGAAGGGAAGAATTTTGTAGGCCATCTGGATCCCCATGGGGTATAAAATAAGTAAATAAGTAAATATTCTCTCTAGATCAAACAATTAATGTCACCGCTATCCCCCCCTACCAGTTCTTTTCATTCACCTCAGTTTTATGTGCTTTTAATCAACAAAATTACTAAGACCCCCCCCCCAAATTTCTGCCCACCCAAAAAGGAAGCTAGACTCTAGCTAGTTCGCTCCTGTCCCTTGAACAACATGGCTCAGCCAGCAGGTTGTAGTAGTTAGAACAGTGTTTCCCAACCTTTTCGAGGTCAGGGTACTCTTGACCTCACTCTTCGTATCTCACAGTACCCTTGCTGCCACCCTCCACCTTCCCCTCCCATTGCCCCTGCTTGCTACACACCCCACCTTCCCCTCCCAGGGTGAAGGGAAGCACGGGGGGGTGACTGCTGACCTTGTGGCTGGCCCTGCCCCATGGGCCAGCTCCATGTCCTTGTTGGCGCCGGTGGGAGACACCACAAAAATGAGAGGGGGTGGTAGTGTTGCCGCGGTACCCCTGGGACATGCTTACAGTATCCTGGTTGAGAATGGCTGGGTAAGTGTTGGACTAGGACTGTGGTGGCAAACCTATGGCACTCCAGATGTTCATGGACTACAATTCCCTCAACCCCTGCCAGCATGGCCAATTGGCCATGCTGGAGGGGGCTGATGGGAATTGTAGTTCATGAACATCTGGAGTGTCATAGGTTCACCACCACTGGACTAGGATCTGACACACCAACCACTGAACCAAGCATCAACCGCTACACGATGTACAACAACCGTGCAAGGAAGGCTAGGCCAAGCATGTGTGACTGGCCCAGAATCACCCAGTGAGAGTGGAGATTCAAACCTGGGTCTCCCAGATCCTAGTCCGACACTCTAATCCACAGGTGTCAAACTCGCAGCCCTCCAGATGTTATGAACTACAGTTCCCATCATCCCCTGCCAGCATGGTGCTGGCAGGGGATGATGGGAAGTGTAGTCCATAACATCTGGAGGGCCACGAGTTCGACACCAATGCTTGAAGTCTAATCAATTCACCAGGCTCCTGTTCAGTAAAAAGGCAATCCTCTAATATATTTAATAATTAAGAATGGGGGAAAGGTTGGAATCGTCCAGATACATCCCATGTCTCCAACCCCGGTTTGTCCTCTTTTAACCTTTCAGTGTGAATTTATTCTCTGTTCATCCGACACTGACCCCCTTCCCGGCCGCCAGACAGGGTTATCAAATGTCATTTCTTTTTCTCCAAAGGCAGCTGATCTTAGCGTTACGCAAGCCAAACGGCTCATAAACACAATTAAGGGAAGGTGGGGGACAGGCGCTTCTGAACGCGGCCAGGATTTTCTTTGTTCTGTTTTGCTTGCCAGTTATTTTCGACCGCCAGGGTGGGATTTGCTAGGCAAGGGTTTGTGATGCTCACGGACAGAAAAAGGCCAGCCACGGTGGGGACCGGGTCCCCTGGGTTTCTGGAAGGGTCACCCACCAAAAAAACCCCACTGTGCCATGGAGAGAAACTCATCTTACTGTGACATACCTCTGAAGATGCCAGCCATGGATGCAGGTAAAACGTTGGGAGCAAGAACTACTAGACTACAGCCACACAGCCCGGCAAACCCAACAACAGCCATGCCAAAAAAGCCCTTTCATGAATGCCCTCAATCAATGTCTTTCAAAGGGTGTGGCAGGAACCCCCACTTCCTCAATGAAAAAATTATGAATGGGACGTCAGCACGTCTGAAAGACAAATTAGGGGTGCCAATTCAGGTTGGGAAATCTGTGCTTTGATTTGGTGCCGCTAGCAAAGGCTTAGGGTAAGTCTCCTTCCCCCTCCATCCCATTGTATTAAATCCCACATTAAACTCTATATTCCTTTTAAATCAGGTCTCTGGCATCCAACCTACTACCCACGGCCATCTCTTTGGATAAAAGATCCTGGTTCTGCACACCTTACACAAACATGCCAACTGATTCCCCCTGCTCACCTGTTTGTGGGGACATGCTAATGTCCATTTTTCCGCCAGAAAAACAACACAGATCAGTGGTGGTTCTTGGATAACTCCAGGCCATAATGGCAGATTGGCCACCCTACGACAAGTAGATCTGCCCAACATTAGCATGGGAAAACTGCTTTGGTCCACGTTTTCTTCCGATCTTCCATGTCTCCCACCTGTGGAAATAAAGTGGATTCCCCCAAGGGTGAGGGAACCCTTCCACCCAGGTTCACAATGCATCAGTTCTTGCTAGGTTAGAAAGCAGGCTCTCAAATGCTTCATGACGACATTTTTTCTGGTACTGAAGGATTTCCCTGAAGTGATTCTGGGATGCAGGCAGGGCTAATGAGTTCCAGCAGTGATAGGCTTGGCTGCTCTGATGTCACAGAGAGCCCAGGTGGGGAGAAATGCAGCCATTGGCTGAGCTATTCTGATGGGATGGGATTAAGGGGCTGGATTCACTCATGATTGGATATGACACTATTGCCATGAATACGTTCCAGCATCTTCAGTTCCTTTTTCACAGCTGCCTTATAACTGAGTTGGCCTGCCTACTCAGACTGGCAGCCACTCCCTCCTGGGTCTTCCACAACACCTGGTTGTTTTGACTGGAGATGCTGCAGATTGAACCTGGGACCTTCTACCTGCTAAGCAGATGTTCTACCGCTGAGCCATGGTCCCATCTCACCTGCCTGCTTCCTGGTTCTCATGGTGAGTTCCGCAGGGCCTGTAAGACTGAGCTATTCCACCGGGCCTTTGGGGGGGCTGGCCGCGGTTTTATTACCCCCCACTGAAGCTGCCGTTTTCTATCTGGCCGGGCCCTGGTTTCCATCTTGGGCCCGTCCTATCCCCTCCCTCCTGGCCTGTAGATCGGGCGCTTTGATGTTTGATGTTTGATGTTTTAACTGGTATGTAATTGAAATTGTTTTCAAGTTTTAAAGTTTTAAGTTAAGTTTTAATGAACTAAGCTGCACCCTTGTAATTGATATGTTTTGTTGATTGTTGTTGAACATGCAGCTATTCTGTGAGCCGCCTCGAGCCCTCTGGGGGGGAGGCGGCTTATAAATCTCATAATAAATAAATAAATAAATAAATAAATAAATAAATAAATAAATAAATAAATAAATAAATAAATAAATGGGAAGATGGAGGGAGGAGAGAAGTCTGTTGGAGCCAGATCATGGACATGGGTGGGAGGGGATCTTCTGGTCTTCAGGTCTGGATGGTCTTCTATTTCTGATGAATAGAGGAAGCCTTCCTATTAGGGTTGCCAGCTCTGGTTTGGGAAAGACCTAGAGATTTTGGGGGTGGACCTAGACATTCTGGGGGGTGGACCTAGAGATTTGGGGGGGGGGGTGGAGCCTGAATAGGGCAAAGTTGGGGGGGAGGACTTCAATTAAGGATAATGCCAGAGACCACCCTCCAAAGTGGCCATTTTTTCCCTGGGAAACTAACCTCCATTCCCTGGAGATCAACTGGAATCCCTGAAGATCTCCAGCCTTCACCTGGAGGTTGACAACTCTACTTCACCTAGAGAAGTTATTCCAGCTTGATTGTAGGGTGGATTGGCCCTTTCTACTCAAGCAGGGTTGCCAGGGCAGGCAGATTAAAGCACTTGGCCAGCTTTCTCAAGCAACCTTGAAAATGACTTTACCTCAGGCTGTTTTTGTGGCGCCCGGCCTTTCGTGCCTCACAAAAGGGAGCTGTGACGCTCCAGACCCTCTTAAAACCGGAGAGCTTGCCAGTCGCTTGAAAAGACTGGGTTGATAGTCCAAGACTGGCAGTGTGGACAAATTCCCAAGTCGAAGGAGTACTCCTGGAGATGAAGCAAAAGCTCCTACAGAACATTCAAGCAGGCAGATCTACCGCTTATAGGGGTGCAAAGAGGCTCTTGTTCTTTATTCAGAGCTTAGAATGGATTTCCCATCACAGACCACCCACCGTGTCACATGTCCTGCCTGCCATCTCTGTCCCTGCTGGTCCTTTCAGAAATGTTCAGAACTACCTAGACTGGGGAGCACCAACTAGTTTCCTGAACGTGTCTCCCTTCGCTGACCTCTCTCCACTAGTGGGGCTTCTGCGTCCAGTTGCCAACCTCAGCCTGGGAATTCCAGGAGATTTGGGGGCAATGCCTGGGGAAGAGGGACGCTGGGAAGGCATTTCACCTGGAAAATGCAGCATGCCACAGAGATTGCAATCCAAAGTTGCCGTTTTTCACCAGAGAAACTGTTGTCTGTTGTCTGAAGATCAATCGAAATTCGGGGAGGAGGGCAGGCCTCGCCTGAAGGACGGCAACCCTGCTTCTGCGCCTTCAAGATTTGAAGGGACAGAGATGGTGTATAGTACATGCATGGTGAGCAGTTAATGTCTTGGATTAGGACAGTGGTGGCGAACCTATGGCACGGGTACCAGAGGTGGCACTCAGAGCCCTCTCTGTGGGCACGCACGCAGAGAGTTTGTCATGTGGGGGGCGCGGAAAATTGCCCCCCACACATCTAGGCCGGCCTGGGCTGCTGGGCATGACATATGCGCACCACAGCGAGCAGGAAGGATTT
>NC_059430.1:18360860-18538360 GCF_021028975.2 Sphaerodactylus townsendi
ATGTCTGGTGTAGTTGACCCAGTAAAACGACACGTAATTACACACGTTGCCCCCCCCCCGACCTTTGATAGGCAGTCCCCCCACTCCCGTTTTTTTTTATCAGGCGGTTTCTAATGATGTTTGAAGCAGAAATCTGAGGGAATTGTCACAGAGTAAATTGTGTATTGAAAGGAGGCCTTTAATGTTTTGTGAAGTTGTGAGGTTTTAAATGGAGCAGCAGTCGGACTGATTTACATTTGTAAAGATGGGAATGCTAGACAAACGGCAAACCCATTTATTTTCCAACTGGGTAGCTTTGGAAATTTATCCTTATGCTCGCTAAATAGAGTGAGGGGAAAATGGCGCAATAAAAAAGTGGATTGAAAGGAATTAGCTTTGGTCCTGAAGGAAAATTGGGTTGTTCATTTGTGGAGCGCCGCCCCCCCTCCCCCCCCCCCGGTCTTTCCTTCAGCCAGGGATTAATGCCCACTGACAGTCTTTGACTGAAAATACAGACGACGGAATAGTCCTGAAACCCTCAAGTTATTTACGGTCAAATTAGCTTCATATAAACACAAGTTACCACTCTGAAGCAACCCCCCCCCCCCCAGTTTATATTTATATTTCATTATATTCCGCCTACATCTTAACTGAACAGAGCATATGGAAATGGATGGTGGCTGGGGAAAATCCCAGTTCTCTTTCAAGCTATTTTAGCATCTGAATATTTTTTTGCTTTCCGACTGCGAGAGAACATGAAGACTCAACAGCCTTTTGCTCAGTATTTGCATCATGCTTCCTCTAACAAATTTCTATATCACTAGTGGTGTGCAACTAAGCTAAAATACCAAAAAAACAAAACAAAAACAAAAACCCCAACCCCAAAACCTCCCCAGAACCCAGTATATTGATTTGGAGAAAAGAAGTCAGTTTTGGTTCTGTCTCCATCTCAATTCCTATGGGCTTTTTTTTGGCTGTCAAGTCACAGACGACTTATGGCGACCCTGTAGGGTTTTCAAAGCAAAAGACAATTTGGAAGCGGTTTGCAATTGCCTGCTTCTGCATCTCATCCCTGGTATCTCATCCCTGATGGACTACAATTCCCATAAGCCCCTGCCAGCATGGCCAATTGGCCATGCTGGCAGGAGCTAATGGGAATTGTAGTCCATGAACATCTGGAGAGCCACAGGTTGCAGACCCCTGAGCTATACCATGCTGCCTCTTATGATCTATATTGGTTGTTCACATTAAGATCTGGGGGTCACTTGGAGGCCACTGAGCGTACGGGGGGGGGGGGCAGTCCTTTTTAAAGACAGAAGATGAGCTCCTCTAATATTATTTGGCTAAGAAGAAAACAAAGACTTCAGCTTTCTAGGAGTGGGGCAGGGATTTTCTATCTCAGGGGAATGGGTCAGAACGGGCTCCCACCTCTTCTGAAACTACGGCCGAACTCCCACGGCCGAAAATTCAATCTAGACACAACCAAGTTTCTAAAGAAACGGCACCTTTTCATCCAGGTTCCAACATCCTCACTGCAGCATGTTTCTAGTGAAGACGGGGATGTGCCTGCTGTCAGAGGTGCAATTGTTAAGCTAGCAGCATCAAAATTTCAGAGTATCTTTAGAAGACCCTCCTGATGATACCACCCAGGTTTGGTGAAGTTTGGTTCATGGGGGCCAAAGTTACGGACCCTCAAATGTGTAGCCCCATCTCCTATTAGCTCCCATTGGAGTGTTTTTTCAAAAAGGTGCATTTACAAGCAGGTCCAGGAAAATCCCGTTTGGGGGGGGGGGGGGGGGCGCCAGAAATGGGACTGATCTGTGTTCCGTGAGGAGATCTCAAAGGAACCTGGATATTTCGGGTGACTATCCCAAGATTAATCGTCAGTGAGGAAATCACCCACTACTGCTGCATGAGACAACAGATGCTTCTCCCTAAACAGAAAAAGGTAGTAATGCGAATCCATTTGAAGATCATTTGCTGAATGAAATGATCGAAGAAAGAAAGGAGGTTCTTTGTTATGGCTTTCATGGGAACAGTGACCACATGCCTTCCTTAAGAGTATCATCTCTAAGCATCACCTTTCTACTTCCATGGAACTCTTCAACATATATACTTCTTACATCTTCATATCGGCTCCTTCCGCACATGCAGAATAATCCACTTTCAATCCACTTTGCAGCTGGATTACTGTGCGGAATAGTAAAATCCACTTGCAAACAATTGTGAAAGTGGATTAAAAGTGCATTATTCTACAAGTACGGAAGGGGCCAGCGGTGGGATTCAGCAGGTTCGCACCGCTTCGGCAGAACCGGTTGTTAGAATGGTGATTGCAAACAACCAGTTGTTAAATTATTTGAATCCCACCACCGGAACCGGTTGTTAAATTATATGAATCCCACCACTGGAAGGGGCCATTGTCCCTCCTCCGAGAAGCTCAGGGTGGCATATATGGTTCACCTTTTTCAACTTTTATCTTGAAAAGGTGATGCATTAAGTTAGGCTGGGTAGACTTCGCCTAAGGTCACCCTGGGAGCTTCGAAGCATAGATGAGTTTTCATTCCATATCCCTCAAGTCATATACCAACACTGGAAACTGTCATGCCAACCCACTGAGGAACCCCTGAACATCTGGTATGGAACCTCTGCATGGTGCAGAGGATTATAACATGTGTGCTGGAGACTCGCTCAGATGCACCATCCAAGCCTGCGGGACCTCACCTGCCTCAAATGAGACAAATTAATGAAGACGAGGTCTATCAACAACTCTCAGCCATCACAGCTAAACAGAAACTATGTCAGATTAAATATCCATTGTGGCAGGCAAGAGGAGCAGGGAGAGACACAACAGCAACGAAAAGCTTCTGAGTTCTTCCTTGGGACCTCTCAGTGGTCCACATTTTTACCAGCATTTTTGTGGTTTAAAAGACACGGAGATTTTCAAAAAAGCTGAACCCTCATGGGGCCTTTCCCCACTTTTCCCTCGGCTGCCGTCGCTGCACGCAATTCCCAGCGCGAGGCATCCCTGGCGCGCACCCAGGCGTCTCCACGACCCCGCGAAGTGCGGGGTCATCAAAAGGTGCCCTTTGTAAGAGCGCCAGGGATGCCTCGCGCTGAGGGGGCGCGACAGCGGCAGCGTCGGGGTGGCTGCGCTGTCACTGCCCCTCTCATGGGGAGTGCCGGGGGACCCCGCGCTACTCTCCTCAAGTAGCGCGGGGCTTAAGGTAAGTGGGGAAAGGCCCATAGAGGTATGGGGACTTTCCCCAGCTTTTTAAAAAATTTCTTGAACTTTTTCAGGTTTATTAAATCTGATTCTGAAAAATTCCAAGCCACCTCCAAAGTTACTGCAGGTCTTGGAGATGGTGGGCAGTGCAGGGATTAATGCTGAACTTCAGATGCAACAGCAGCAGGGAAGAGCCAAAGGGGGACTTTGGTGGCAGTGGGGCAGAGTTGATCTTCTTTTTGACTCGCCTAAACTGCTGGCGTTTTCTAGGAGGGAAAATCTTTGCTTGTATTTTTCGCTTCGGCTTTGAAGGACCCTTGGTGTGATTCAAACAGGGTCTTGCGTTCTTAAAGCGATTCATTTTCTAACTTAACCTGCATCTTTGACATGCTAAAAAGGGGCCAAAACAGGCCAGAGAAAATATCTCTGGTTTGCCTACATGCTATGTTTGATGTGCAAGGAATTATTCAGCATGCAAATTCCTTCAGTCATACCAGTCTTGATTTCCAGGCTAAAAAGACATTGCCCAGAAACGGGTTTACATATTCACCGGCTGGTTCAAAGACCTGATCTAGACATGCAGAAAAATGAGGTAGGAATGCAGTGGCAGAATAGACTGCACTACATTAGGCAGATGATGAAAGACTGTGGGAAATTCACATTTGGGAATCCCCCACCCGCAATTTGCTGCACATAGAAAACCAGCAGACTGCAGAACGAGGGGAGACGGAAGCTTTCTCCCTGTTCTATGTATGCACAGAGGCTTCTTCCCAAAGCAAAGGAACATTTAAAGTTGCAATCTACCCCTACTCTCTGAAGTGGTACATTCCATTCTACGATGCCAACATTTTGGTATGTTATTTGAATGAAGCCATTCCACGAAGACAGAAGCAGATTAAAATACAGTTATATGCAATGATGCTTTCTAAACATTCAAGACATACAAAATAACTACCGACTTGTGTGTGTGTTAAGTGCTTTCAAGTTGCTTCCGACGAATTTCGACCCTATGAATCGATGTCCTCCAAAATGCTCTCTGGTGAACAGCCTTGCTCAAGTCTTCCAAATGTAGGGCCGTAGTTTCCTTTATAGAGTCATCAACCATATACATTTGGGATCCTCAATACGGTGCTTGTGGGCACCTGCCAATCATTTTTAGAAAGTGGGCACCCCCACCTCGGGCATGCGGAAGAGTTTCACTAATTAATGATTTTTCATCGGGGAGGGGAGAATGTCATATTCTGTGGCTAATGTTCTCTCTGGGGACAAAAACACATATTGGATGGAGCACCTCTCAGATTCCAATTAAACCAATGAGAGTAACCCAAATGAACCGCTTAGCATTGATGCGGATAGATGAAAACTAGTTCCCGTCAGCTAATTACCCATTTTGCTCGAGAAAGTATTGTTTAATTCAGTAATGGATTACAATGTTCTTTTTTGCCATCTAACTTCCAAGCAATGTCATCTTGGTTGCAATTAGGAGCCGAAATACATGTGCGTGTTGTTTACGGTAGATTTAACAACAGGGTACGTAGGGGAATAGGCTGTATATGTATTTAATTGCAACAATTTAACCTCCAAATAGCAATGTCTGGTGTAGCTGACCCAGTTTAACTACATATAGTTACACACGTTGACCCCCTGACTTAGACAGGCATTCCCCCCTATTTCCCTTTTTAATCAGTCAGTTTGTAATGATGTTTGAAGAAGAAATCTGAGGGAATTGTCACAAATTGTCAACTGAAAAGAAGACTAAAGTTTTGTGAAGTTGTTTCAAATGGAACCGCAGTTGGAGTGATTTACATTTGTAAGGATGGGAATGCTATCTCCCTTCTTCATATCTTACTTATCACCTATCTGTAGCATGCAGAAAGGAAAGATCTCAGAACCACCATCATTCAAGGCGGAAGACTAAGTCAGTGAAGAAGAGGAGGAGTTTGGATTGATATCCCACCTTTCTCTCCTGTAAGGAGACTCAAGGTGGCCTAACAAACTCCTTTCCCTTCCTGTTCCCACAACAGACACCTTGTGAGGTAGGTGGGGCTGAGAGAGCGCCGAAGAACCCTGACTAGCCCAAGGTCACACAGCAGGAATGTAGGAGTGCGGAAACACATCTGGTTCACCAGACAGGCCTCAGCCACTCATGTGGAGGAGTGGGAAATCAAACCCAGTTTTCCAGATTAGAATCCACCTGCTCTTAACCACTACACCACAGAAGATATCTCCAAACCCCAGGATGTTCAACTATGGTATGTTCAAGCCAAAACAGATATGCCTGTTGAATGTCTTCAGCTGACTAGATTTGCAAAACTACCTACCGTGTTTCCCCGAATATAAGACAGTGTCTTATATTAATTTTTGCTCCCAAAGATGTGCTATGTCTTATTTTCAGATGTGCTATGTCTTATTTTTCTGTGCTCTATTTGTCAGGCATGCTTCCAAACAAAAACTTTGCTACGTCTTACTTTTGGGGGATGCCTTATATTTTGCACTTCAGCAAAACCTCTACTACGTCTTATTTTCCGGGAATGTCTTATATTCAGGGAAACAGGGTAGTACAATAGGCCTTTCTTTCTGTTCCTTTTTTATTTACCATAAATAATCAAAATAGGAAAAAAAGAAGTCAAAACAGCTATAATAGTTAACAACGAAGACTAAGAGAAAAAAATGTTCATATAATATATGCAATGATCTAATAGACAATTAATACAGGTATCTTATTGAAAGTAGAATGTTGACTGTATTGAATGTTTTTGGGGAAAGTCAGCGTCCTGTTCTTTGCAGAATAAAAAGTGATTTCCATGTCACACTTTTTACAAAGCACGAACAAGTTGACACTTCTGTATTTTAAAAAAGGCCAGCTGGGAAACATCAAGATCATATTATTTCTGGAATAAGGCACGGGAGTCTGCTTTCTTGTATAATATTGCTCGTAACAAAACAAGTGTGTGTGTGTGTGTCTGTGGTGGGAAAGGAATGGAATCTGACTCAAAATTTGCCAAACAGGCACAGTGCAAATACAACCTGTTCATACAATGAATATCTGGAAATCAGTTCCTCAAAGACCTAAGCCGGTTGACAAAGATTTTGGAGCTCACATTTTTAATTTGATTGAATAATCTGAATTTAATTGCAGTACCACATGTTTGGACTTAAAAGCCTGGGCAGGTTTTGATTTGGAATCAGCAACAGCATACACTATCCAGTAGCAAACTGTCATACTGCATTAGAAACCTAAGATCAGAAGAAAGGAAGCTGTAGTAAAGTATTTGACACTCCTATGTTGCAGACACTCCTATGTTGCAGACTAGCTTCTCTTCGCTTCTGAAAAGCAAGGGAGACATCACTTGATCTTAACTTATTGGAAAACATTCAGAATCTTTTTTTATACTATTTTTAAAAGCTCATTATGAATATTCAATCTGGGTGCACTGTTTTGGAACTTTTCCATTGCATTTCCTGTCATGAAACATCTACCACGATTTAGGAAACTCTCTGGCTGCATTTCTACTTTTGCTCTCCTTCTATACACTAAAGGAAGATCAGATGTTACATAATTCTTCTCTCCTCCATTTTATCCGCACAGAGGCCCCTCCCGCACACGCAAAATAATGCATTTTCAAACCACTTTCACAACTGTTTGCAAGTGGTTTTTGCTATTCCGCACAGCTTCAAACAGCACTGAAAGCAGTTTGAAAGTGCATTATTCTGCATGTGCGGAATGAGCCTATAACTCTGTGAGGTAGGTTAGACTGAGATGTGTGACTGGCCCAATTCCACCCAGCAAGTTTCCATGGCAGCCCTAAATGGTTTGGGACAGTTGTGCTTGCGGAATCGCCTCTCCCAATGCAACCCCCGGAGGGCTCTACATTCTGGTGGATTCTAATCTGGAGAACCGGGTTTGATTCCCCGCTCTGCCACTTGAGATGTGGAGGCTTATTTGGGGAACCAGATTAGTGTGTGCACTCCAACACATGCCAGCTGGGTGACCTTGGGCTAGTCACAGTTCTTCAGAGCTCTCTCAGCCCCACCCACCTCACAGGGTGCTTATTGTTGGCAGGGGGGAGGGAAAGGTGATTGTAAGCCCCTTTGAGTCTCCTTACAGGAGAGAAAGGGGGGATACAAATCTAACTCTTCTTCTGCTGGAAACAACTTGCTGGTGGTCCCTGGTCCCGGAAGTTTCTGGCTGCCCTCAACCAGAGCCACAGCTGTTTTGGCTCTGGCACCAGCTTGGGGGGTCTCTAGCAACAAACAACTGGGCCTATGGGATCTGGCCCAATTCCACAGGGTCTGTAAGAGAGGGAGGGGTGGCATGCAAGGGAAGAGAGGGAGGGAGAGGAAAGGGATGGAGTGGGAGGCATGCAAGGGAAGAGAAGTGAGAGAGGGGAGAGAGTGAGGGGAGGCATGCAAGGGAGGGGAGGCAGGGGCCCCAGCATCTTGATATGACCTGCCAGGCCCACAGTTGAGGCAGAAATGCTGGTCTCTCTACCCCTATTTTTATTTATCTTACTTTTATTTCCTTAGTTGTTTGGCTTCTCATCTCTTGGTTCTACTGTCTTCGTTATGTCCCTCCCCCTTTGATTGTCATTCTTGATGGGAATGAATTAGTTGAAACGACAACAGTATTTTGATGGATGGGTTTTTTATTGTATGGTGTATTTCAATTGATTGCTTGTTTTTTTGCTGTTCGCCACCCTCAGCCTGACCCCAAGTTGGGAAAGGACGGGATATAAACCTAATAAAAGAAATAAAAATAAAGAAGTGGGGGTTTGGAAAAAAAAAACCTGTTTGAAAACACTTTTTTTAGTAGGAGGAAATATGTCGAAGCGAGTCTTCCTATGACTGAAATATCTGAATGGCTTTTCCACGGTTCCTTCTCCTGCGGTAACTAAAAGCAATATCAATGTACGAATACTTTTTAAAAATTTAAACTGTACTTCCTTCCCTCCAATTACAGATGCTGATCTGCCAAAATTATTTTGCTTTTAAAACATTCCTAGACTACCCTTTAACTGAAGTTCCCAAGGCAGCTCATGCCAAGACAAACAGTACAAACAGATATGCCTTGGGACGGTTTGTGGCTTTCAAAAACCACCCTGAAATTCAGCAAACCCATCTGTTTATTTCTGACAAATCGCTGTTAATAAGTCTGCTGATTTCAAAACTTCTGGATCTCAGGAAAATTGAGGACTGAAATATCCTATATCACTGCAAATCCTGAGCAGAACTTTCTTCACGGGAGCAAAGCATTATATTGAAAAGGCAGCTATTTGGCCCCTTCCGCACATGCAAGATAATGCACTTTCAATCCACTTTCAATGCACTTTGCATCTAGATTTTACTGTGCAAAATAGCAAAATCCACTTGCAAACAATTGTGAAAGTGCATTGAAAGTGCATTGTTCTTTATGTGCGAAAAGGACCTTTGTCACCAAAGATGGCACCCACATTTGTGTATCTCCTCCTTCCTCTCTCCAGTGTCCACTACAACTTGCCTAATCCATTCAACATCACTGGCTATCACTGATAACAGCAGGTTGTGACATCGCAACACGAGCCAAAGTGTGCTACACTGAAGTGGCGTGTTTACCGTCAGTGGTAACACCCAGTTTTGCCTTGACAAAGCAATCTCTACTGGTTATGTGGTTGTTACCCGTGCTTCGATATACTGAACCATGATTTTGTCCACATTCCGGGTCTGTGCGTAGGAGTGTATGTAGAAGAAAATCTTCACCCATCAGACCACGTTTTGCTGCCATCTCCTGTTCTGCGGTTGGGGGCGGGCGGGCGAGGGAACCAAAACAAAATCATCTGCTTTGCTTGACTGATAAAGATTAGCTGACTTCTTGCATTAAAGAAGTTTGTCTTGTATGGAATGAAGTGACAAGACAATAACTAAGTGCTAATTGTGCATAACCGGCGCTTAAAGATATGCAGCCCCATTACGGCACGCAACAAATGAAGCGAGCAACAAGAACGTATTACGGCACTTTTAATGATGACACCAGAACAACGGTTTGGCGCAAAAGGGATGGGAAAGGCTTTCGAGTTTCAATTCGGGAGCCTGTAATTATTTCTTACTTGAATGGATTCTACTGGTAGGGAAATAAGACTGACCTTATTTTGCATGCAGCCTCTTTAGTTCTGCACCAAAACAAGGCTGATGTATAGGAACTGTAAATGGCCCTGTAACTTCTAATTGCTTTGCATTATTACATAGCTTAAACAGTGGTTATTACTTGTCTGATATTTTAATTTTCTGCGCAACGCGATGAAAAAGGTCAATTTGGCTTTGTTTTAGAATGTAATTGTAGAGAGCTATAATTATGACAGCTGCGCAAATCACATCGCGTGAGGGATACTCTCAACTGTAAAAAAAAAAAAGGAAAGCAAAAAAGTTACTGTGATGCTATCAAGGAAGGCAAAGACTGCTTCTCCCAACCTATTCGCAAGACCTTCTAAATCAGGGGTTTCGAACTCATTGGTTACGAGCGCCAGTTTTGACACGCGATTTGGTCGGGCTGGGCCACGCCTGGGCAGGGAGTGGGCGCCTTGGCTGGAAAGTCCCCAGAAGGTTCTCCAGGCCAGATTAGCACTGGGGACACAGGGTAGCTACCTTGGCTACCAAGCCCCCAGCGAGCTTGCCAGATGGGATCAGGAGCAAGGGGAGGGGTAGTGTTGTCTCAACTGGTTTGCAGGCCTGATAAGCCCTCTCAAGGGGCTGGATCCAGCCCACGGGCCACATGTTTGACATCCCTGCTCTAAAGGACCTTTACAGCCCTGGCCCCTGCCTGGTGGAACACTCTTCCTCCAGCTGTCCGGGCCCTGCGGGATCTTGGCGATTTCTGCAGGGTTTGAAAGACGGAGTTGTTCTGCCGGGATTTTGGAGTGTCCAGCTGCTGAAAGTGCCCCCCTTCCTCTTCCATTTTTATGGAATTAGGGTCCATTACCATCTGTTGGACCCACCCTTTCTTTTCTCCTCTCGGGAGGGTTTAAGAGGGATTTTGCGGGCATTGTTATGTTATGTATTAATTGCTGCATTTTAATTTATATTATCTAGAGATTAACTTATATTTGATTTTATGTTTATCTGTATTTGAATTTTATGTTGTTCACTGCCCAGAGCCCTTCGGGGGTGGGGCGGTATATAAATTTGAAAAATAAATAATAAATAAATAAATTTTAAAAAATGTCATGGATGCCAAGGAAACACTGTAGAAAGTTGCATCCTATCCACCTGGCATCAGACAAAAGGTGTTGGGGATGACACCTGGGCCACAGAGTATTATTTCCGTTTGAGTGGGGGCTCCAGCACTGATTTTCCATGTAGCCACACCTGTCATGTGTCCATGGGCCTTTTCTTTGTTTAATCTATTTCTGCGCGCTTAGACATGTAGATAACTTGGCTGACCCTGCTTGATACTCCGGATGGGAGGAGGGAGTAGTGGAGGCCACGGGCGCAGCCCAGCAGGAGACTATCGCTGTCCTGGCCTTGGAATACTTGTCTTCAAAAAACTAAGTTTTTCACACCTTGTTTTCTCCCATTCTCTAGGAAGTTGGGAGGGGGAAGTTCAGGGGAGACAAAGGGGAATAAATATGACTGTAAAAGGCAGGATCGCCAGAACTGGCTTTCTGAAGCTGAGTCCTTGTTGCCAACCCAATAAAGACTACTGATTCATTAAGAACATAAGAACAAGCCAGCTGGATCAGGCCAAAAGTCCATCTAGTCCAGCTCTCTGCTACTCACAGTGGCCCACCAGGTGCCTTTGGGAGCTCACATGCAGGAGGTGAAAGCAATGGCCTTCTGCTGCTGAGCACCTGGTCTGCTAGGGCATTTGCAATCTGAGATCAAGGAGGATCAAGATTGGTAGCCATAGATCGACTTCTCCATAAATCTGTCCAAGCCCCTTTTAAAGCTATCCAGGTTAGTGGCCATCACCACCTCCTGTGGCAGCATATTCTAAACACCAATCACACGTTGCGTGAAGCAGTGTTTCCTTTTATTAGTCCTAACTCTTCCCCCCAGCATTTTCAATGAATGCCCCCTGGTTCTAGCCATTACCCAGGGTCCGCTTATTGATTGTTAGTCCAAGACCTGACACATCTCTGTACAGTGACAGCTGATGGATCAAATGGCCAGTCAACTACTGTCAGTTTTTAAACTGGAAGAATTTTGTTTAAACAATATTAAAAAAGAAAATATTTTAATCACCTGCAGGCTTGATGCTTGTGCTGTTTACATGGTACGTGAAGTTGCCTTATATTTAATCAGATCATGGTCTATCAACCAGTGCTGTCACTGTCTCAGCCTGCCAGTGGCTTTCTAGGGTTTTCCACTACTGCCTGATCCTTTTGACTGGAGATGCTGGGAACTTCTGTGACTCTGCCGCTGACCCACAGCCTCTCCCTGAAAGGGAGCTCATGAGAGGCCATGTACTTATGTATGTGAAGTGCTGTCAAGTCACAGCTGACTTATGGCAACCCAGTAGGGTTTTCAAGGCAAGATACGAATAGAAGAGGTTTGATATTGTCTTCTTCTGGATATTGGACTACCGCTACCTTGGTGGTCTCCCATCCTAGTACTAGCCAGGACTAATCCTGCTCAGCTTCTGAGATTTGACATTATCAGGCTAATCTGGGCCATCCAAGTCAGGGCATTCACAGCCAGCGTGGGATAGTGGTTAAGAGCAGGTGGATTCTAATCTGGAGAACCGGGTTTGATTTCCCCACTCCTCCACCTGAGTGGCAGAGGCTTATCTGGTGAACCAGATGTGTTTCCGCACTCCTACATTCCTGCTGGGTGACCCTGGGCTAGTCGTAGTTCTCCAGAACTCTCTCAGCCCCACCTGCCTCACAAGGTGTCTGTTGTGGGGAGAGGAAGGGAAAGGAGCTTGTAGGCCACCTTGAGTCTCCTTACAGGAGAGAAAGATGGGGTATAAATCCAAACTCTTGTTCTTTTCCATGTACTCAGAAACAAAAATAAATTAAATGCCAATCTGAAACAATAACATTGACATGGGACAAGACTGTAATGGATTCACAATGCAAGGACATTGGCACAGACACCCTTAGACCTTCACCCTGATTTGGAGATTCTGACAATCAGAGCACCTGACTCATTCTTTGTTGGGCTCATAGGGGAAGGGGGCTACAGCTTGCTGTCGAAGACCTTGCTTGCATGCAGAAGATCCCAAGTTCGATCCCACTTCTAACTGAGCCCCATTTCGTACATGCATAATAATGCACTTTCAAGCCACTGCTCAAAGGGGGTACTCTGTGCTCTGCCAAGGAAACAGTACGCTACCTCCTAGGCGATCAGTACCTGCAAACAACAGTGGGAGGTAGCTAGGTTCCTCTCAATAGCCATGAGGATATGTGAGGTTAAATGCAATACTCTGTAAGTTCTCATTTTCAATGCCAATAAAGGTTGTAATGATGATATGGTAACTTGTATGTGCAGCGGCTTCACTCTGATAGTTCCAGAGCTAAGGGAGAAGCTGCCCTTTTCTTTGACCTTGCTAACAAATGATGCCACTGCCAAACAAGAAACGTTTCTACCTACATTATGCCATTCTCGGCTTTCCAGCGTATTTGACTAAGATACAAAGAATGGTGATCAGCAGTCAATGTTTGCCTAGACAACTGACCAGAAAGCTATTCCTTGGTGGAATTCACTCTCACTACCTTTTAGCATCTAAAACATCCACCCCCATCCCTTGAGATGTCCCATTCTATTATGGGATTTCCTGGCCCTCATTATTAGCTGTTCGGGAAAAAAACACAGTTATCACAATGTGGCAATTTGTAACCAATATTTACACACATTACAGACGATACTGGTTTTAACCAATCATAACAAATAAAATAAGGAAGATGTCTCATGTGTGCTAGTGTATAATTTTGACCTGTCCATTGGGCTCTTGGGAGAAAAATATCAACCCTTCTGGGACCTCATGGAGTACAGGTGAGGTGAATCTGGTTAAATTAAATTCATTGATCCTTTGTTTTGCAAATCATGCCAAATATTATTCTCCATGGCTGGCCCCAAACTATGGAACAGCCTCCCTATGGAAACTGGTCAGGTGCCAACACTTTACGGGTTTCAGCAACGAACGAAGAAGTTCCTATTCACCTGGGACTTAGGTCCCCTTGATGCCCTTTCTGGAGGCTGCCAGTCTGGGGTGGTGAAAGGTATATAGGCAGATCTATGGGTTTTAGGATTGTCTTATATGATTTGATTGTTTTTAATTTTGTAAGCTGTTCTGAGATTTCTGTATAAGGCAGGGTATAAATTCCTTAAATACTTAAATAAGTGCCAACATCATAAACTCTGCCCAGAAGACTATAGGAAGGCGCTGTGGCTGCAGCCCTCCTGTTCCCCACCTGTGGCATACTTGGCTTCAGAACATGGGAGGAGACCAAGAAACCCTCTTACCTCTGATTACAAAGTTGACATGCAAAGCAGTCCAGGTGGTAAACATTTTCCTTGGCTCTCATCACCATTTCAAAAGCAGGGATGAGTTTGCTGCAGGCAGCGCAGTTTCCTGTCACGCCAAATAACCTGGAGAAATATAAAGTGGGCGGGGAGGTGGGTTGAGAAGTCCAGAAGAAGCTAAGTTTAACAACAACAACAAAATTTAGAACTTAACAATTCTACTACCTACATTTGTATCTACCCGCACTTTCCAACCCTGTAACGAAATGCCCTTTTGCAAATTCACCTTGTGAGGCAAAAAGACTAGGATTAACACTTTCGCACCCACAACAAGGAAGTTCCCTTCCCTGCACACCATCACCCATGCTTGAGCAACAGAGGAGAGCGAGGGGGAAACAGCGTAGGTGTTCACCCGGTGGTGATCTGGGTAATAATCCAGAAGTAATGTCACAGCTTTAGAGATTCCTAGAGTGTCCACCTGGGAACTGGAAAAGAGAGAGACACATACTGTAACAATATTTCCTGGGGATTTCTCGGAAAGGATGTCACAGCATTCACAATACTTCTCCCCACTCCCTGGGATTGCCGGGCGCAGAATTAGTAACTGTTAAGGTTGCCAGTTCCAGATTGAGAAATATCTGGAGATTCTGTGGGAGGAGCCTAGTCTGAGTTGGGGAGGGAGTGGACGTCAGCAGGGTATAATGCCATAGAGTCCGGCTTCAGGTGGGGGCGGGGGAGCTAGTGTCCATATAACACCGAGTGGAGGGTCCAGAGATAAACTGGAGCGAATTTCTTTGGCCGTGCAGGTTCGAGGGTAGAGTTGTTGAGGATGGAGAGATAGTTCCCAAATTGGCCGTCACTGGAAAATTATCAGAAGCAGCATTCGAAGGGGATTTAACCAGATGTTGGGATCCATTTTCTCCAGGTAAACTGATCTCTGACCCCTGCAGTTCATTTGCAATTCTGGGATATCTCCAGACACAACCTGGAGGTTGGCAACCGTAAGGAAAAGTGAGCCCTATTCGAACAGTGCTTTTGGATAAACCTTGTAGAGTCAGAAAATTTCCTATTAAGCTGCAGAATTTGGTCCTCCCCTTCAAAATAATTCACCGTTGACACCTCCCCTTCCTTTTCCTACAAATATACACAACTCGTTTTCTGTGCATAAAAATATTTAGCCCTTGACAGGGCTGTGGGTGCGGTGGCAAACTTGCAACACAACAAAAACACAGAACTGCAACCACAGTGGCAAAATATTACGCAGCCGTGTGGATTTGAGGGCTAGTCTCTTTTGAAAGAGCACTGAGAAAACGGCTTTGCACATCTCACAGCAAATACGAGAGCCATAAAACCTTGCCCTTGATGCTATTTGTTTATAATGCACTTACTTTAGCACAAGAGAAAATGATACTACTGGGGGTGGGGAGACGCTACTCTTCCAGTCATTTCTGACACCTAGTGCTAAAAGCTTTACCATTATTAAAGAACATTTTATGAAGAAGTCATTTAAAGCGTCAGAAAGCATTAGAGGTTCAGGCACCTTACAACCCTACACCATGCTTATAGCTATGATTATGTTATTCAAGTAGCCCATTAAAGTAAATGAGGCAGTCAACTATATATAGCCACATTAGGAAGGCAGGTATATTATACTGCAGGAACAATTTTAAATCTCTTCTAGAATGTTTTAACTTTTTAACTTCAAAGTTTCTCGTTAAAACACACACACGTGCACACACACACAACGTGCCACATACTGTTTGTTCAAGACTGTTGTTATTTTCACGAAGGTAGGTTGCAAACAGCAAATTCACAGTAATAACCGTGTACAGACCCAGATGAGATTTTCATTTTAAATATCGAAGGGATTATAACTTTTTTTTTTTGGGGGGGGGGGGGGGTTCGCCACCCATCTTTGAAATTAGCTTTAATGCAAAGCTACTTGATATATGCAAATAAGAGGGGCTGTTTTAAAAAAGCATTCCTCTTTCTCTGCATAGAGCCGTTAATGCCATTTTTAAGGATGATACAAAATAGATGAAAATGCCACATCTGCCACTTTCTTTCTTGCTCTTCAACATCAGGCTGACAGCAGAAAAATATAATGGCTCTCAAGGGAAACACCAAATTAAAAGCAGTTCTGAGCTAATGAATTCAAAGGTGCTACTGTAGAAAATTCAGTTTGGCAACACACACAAAAATAAGAAAAAACGAATGCAACCCCCTTTCTGTTTCAGAGAAAGGCACTGGCTATGCCTTCTGAGCCCAGGTACCTTTTACCTCTCGCCCCCCTCAATGCGCACATTTTGCAAAGTACATGTGGCATGTTTATTTTTCAAGTTCTGAAGCATTCTCTACCGACTGTCTGATGAGCTGGTTCGTCCTGATTTTGAAAAAAAAAATATGTTCCAAGATAAAAACAACAGCAAAGAAGCCTTAATCATCAGCATTGTGGTGTTCGTGAACTCCTGTTAGATTTATTATTCAAGCTGGTGTCAACTTTGTTTTGCTAATTGTGAAGACCGATGATTAAAATTATATGTGCACGCACGTGCACACGCACGTGCACACGCACGCACGCAGGGTTGTCTCTTCAGCGGCTTTTCTTTCTGTAAGCATTCTGGAGGTTCTCAGAAATACCGTTTTGTTGGGCGTTCCCAAAACAGTTTTGAGTCACCTGAAGAAGCTGCTTGTAAGAACCTTCATGGCAGCAGTGAAAGTTCAATTTGTGCCCTGCGCTGCGGCCCCAACCCAATACGGCCATCAAGGCACAGAAATTGAAAAATTTTGACATCCAAGCCACGCTGCTCAATATAAATGCTGCTGTGCGAAAAAAGGCCCTAGTACTCAACTTCTACTTGGAATCAGATCAAATGCCACTCTCCGAAAGTTCACCAGACGCACATGCCGATTCACACGTGCTTTCAACATGCGCACTCACAGAGAATGTAGTAAGGAACAGCACTACAATAAATTATTTTCTACTTCTAGGGCAGCGGTTCTCAACCTGTGGGTTGCGACCCCTTTGGGGGTCGAACGACCCTTTCACAGGGGTCGCCTAAGACCACATATTTCCGATGGTCTTAGGAACCAAGACACAAATAATGTTATTGTTGGAGGTCACCACAACATGAGGAACTATATTAAAGGGTCGCGGCATTAGGAAGGTTGAGAACCACTGATTTACTCTGATAGCCCATGGCCATTGACAGATGAACTGAATGGATTTGGCTTGTATTACACATTGCGCAGCCATAAAATTTTTGGAAAACTCAAAGGGCCGAGAGACCTTTATTAACCAACGTGCAAGAAAAGACAGTCTAATCTCTGCTTCTTTGTACAGGTCAACTGTGCCCTATGTGAGTTGTGGACTCTGATCTGGGTTTGATTCCCCACTCCACCTGAGTGGCAGAATCTTATCTGGTGAACCAGATGTGTTTCTGCACTCCTACACTCCTGCTGGGTGACCTTGGGCTAGTCACAGTTCTTTGGAGCTCTCTCAGCCCCACCCACCTCAGAGGGTTGGGGGGAAGGGAAAGGAGATTGTAAATCCCTTTGAGTCTCCTTACAGGAGAGAAAGGGGGATATAAGTCCAACTCTTCTTCTCTGAGTATACCAAGATGACGGTTTAAGTATCAGACTCCCATATGAAGCATCTTCATAGCCAAACAATGGAAGAAGTGGTGGCACATACCTGTACTTGTTGTTCATTGAGTGATCAGATATGCACAAACAAGGCAATTGGCCAATGCCTGCACAGAATCCATGGTGAGAAGGACAATGAACCCCAATTTCAGGAGGTTGCTTAGCTGCTAATTTGAACTACCCTTCACTTTATACAGTCTATACAGCATCCTGTCTTTCAATGTGGTGTAATAGATTGAGGATTGGGCCGATCAGAGTTGAAACACCTATACTCTGTCCCACTGAAAGGTTAAAGTGCGGTCAGTTGCGGTCCGTCGGCAGAGAAAATAGTATGCCTCCACATTAGCAAATACTCCCAAATGAATATGAGGATTAACATTCATTTGCAAGTATTGCCTTTTGTCAAAACCCTTATTCTGTGCATTATTAAACATGGTACTTTGTTACAAGAGCATGGATAGTGCACTGAATGACTATCGGTAATATTTGCCTTTTGTAAACTTTGCAAACTTTTGTAAAACTTTGCAAACTTTTGTAAATCCTCTGTTCCACAGAGAGAGAGAGAGAGAGAGATGGGGGGGAGAGGGGGGGAGAGAGAGGGGGGGGGGAGAGAGAGAGAGAGAGAGAGAGAGAGAGAGAGAGAGAGAGAGAGAGAGAGAGAGAGATTGCCTATTCCTGGGCTAGTCTTCAATCACCAATAAAGTTATTTTTGCATTAGCATGGGGGGGGTGGGGGTGGGGTGGAGGCAGAACTAGGTAGCCACTAGGACCTAAGCGGAAAATTATACACCAAAGAAGGTCCAGCATATGATGGGTAAATACACAATTCTACTTTGATCTTTCAGTGGAAAAGAGTATAGCCCTCATGGACTTCTTCAATTCTCTCTCAAAGCTATGTAAATTAGATGCAACATGGCAACCCCACTCAGTGGCGTAGCACCAAGGGGGCGGGGGCGTGCGCACAATGCAACGGGCGTGCGTCCCTGCAGAGGCGTTCCGGGGGTGTGGCGAGGGCTTGGAGGGCGCAGGGCACACATCGGGTGCATTCCCCCTCGCTCGGTCCCTGACCCCACTTTATTCACTGGGAACAGGAAGGATACTCAGTTAGATGACTGGATGTGCCTGAGGTTTGATATCAGGGTCTAGCTAGTGCTTTAGGTTGGGGTACCTTCTGTAAATCAGAGGCTAGTTGACTCAGACACAATAAGAGAAGAAGGGTGGAATCCAAAATGCAATAAGTCAATATTTTGGCCATTGCTGAACACATGAATCCACCTTATTCCGAATTCAACCATCAGACCCTCTAGATCAGTGGTTCTCAACCTTCCTAATGCCGCGACCCTTTAATACAGTTCCTCATGTTGTGGTGACCCCCAACCCTAACCTTTATCCATTTTACAGATGGAGAACACTGATGCAGACAATCTTAGGCGACCCCTAAGAAAGGGTTGTTCCACCCCCAAAGGGGTCCCGACCCACAGGTTGAGAACCACTCCTCTAGATTAGATTGCTGCAATTTCATCTACATAGGGCATCCCTTTGGAGCTATTCCAGAAACTCCAACAAATGCAAAATATAGCAGCACGGGTCCTCACCAGGACCTTATGGCTGATACATGTACAACCAGTGCTCCACCAACTACACTGGCTCTGGATGGAGTACCAGATTAGGTTCAAGGTTGTTTACCTTTAAAGCCCTAAATGGTCAGAGGCCATCGTACCTGAGGGACCATCTCTCCCATTATGTCCCCGGAACAGAGCTCAGATCAGCAAGCAGCAATCCACTGGTGGTTCTTGGGCCAAATGAACTCTGCTTGGCCTTGACCAGAACCAGAGGGTTTTTTTTGGCCCTGAGCCCTGGTGGAATGCTCTGTCTGCAGAGACCACGGTCCTTTGGGTTCTAATGCAATTCTGCAGGGCCTATAAGCTGGAGCTGTTCCACCAGGTCTATAGTTGAAGCAAAGGTAAGATCTACAAGGACCTCCTAGTATTCTGGCCTCTCTCTTTGCCCCTCCTCCCTCATCCTGATTCAACATGTCCATCAGTTTAGGTATTTCTGAGCTCAGAAGGGCAACATAGGAATATAATATAATAATAATATGTCAGTATTGTCTACTTAAGACTGGCAGCAGCTCTCCAGTGTCTCAGGCTGAGATCTTTCACATCACCCATGACTTGGTGCTTGCAAAATAGATGCTCTATTGAACAACACCCCCACCCCCGATGCCCACATACTGCCCCAATGCCCGATACTGCCTGACTTATACACCAGGGATAGACTTGGGGGAGAAATTCCAGACCCCACGCACTCTGGTTCACTCAGCAAGGCTCTACCAATAGCTGCATCCAGGAGAATGACCCCAGTTTTTATTCCGCCATTATGTGTCTCCCCAATGCATTCTGGGAGCTGTAGTTCTTGGAATACCTGCTGTTAAGAAACAAGGGTGGCCCCGAAGACCATCAAGTCTAGAGTCTAAGATTACTCTCAACTGCACCTCTGATGCATCTTGCTTAAAACTTTACGGCTATACAAACAAAGGGTGCTCTTTTCTACAAGCACACATTTTTGCACCCTCCTGTTAATTCGGAAGAATGTGGTACATTTCCATGAACATTGTTTTCCCTCCGTTGTTATTATTATTATTATTATTATTAATAAGCCCCCTCTCCCCAACACACAAGGCTATGCTGAAATTCCAGACCCGGTTCGCCTCTTTTTTCCCCCCTTACCTTCCTCAATTTCAATTGCTTTCTTTCCCTAAGCATTTATCAGCTACCTGATTAGAATTTGTTTCCACACAAACCATTGATCATCAGCCTATTACTAGGCAAATGACAGTTAATTACCCACTACATTAACCACTGGGACCCGGGACCTGCTTCTCCTGCCATCAGTCAACATGATAAATGTGGCAAGTGCAGTAATGCATGGCCAGCCCCGAGCTGCCTGGTATGGTGTGAACAACCCTCAATCTCACTCGCAGGCCCGGGAAAATCTATGGCAATCTGCATAATTACAAGCTCTGGGTTAATAACAGACAAATGATTTGTTGCATCTAAACAAAGTCCTTGGAAAGGGACCCGGTCTCTCGTGGCTTCCCGGGGCTGGTTACGGTTTGCCACGAGTGCGTATTTCAGTATAATGCGTGCCTTTAAAAAAGAGGAAAAAAACCACACCAGAAGAATAAAGAGACACCGAGAAACGCGTCTCCCAACGCTATACGTTCCCCCAATTTGTTGCCCTCCAATTTATGGATTCTGCATATGTGATTTTTAATCATTAAAGAACTCTTGGAGCAATATTATCTTAATTATTCTCTGCTGTAACCAGGGAATTAGGCTTCAGATAAAATTTTCTTCTTCTGCACACTTCCCCGGCCTCACTGGAGGCTCCATCAGTTTTCATCTGCACCTGGACTCTGAAATTCTAATGATGAATTATTGCCCCTTTTCCTAAGAGGGCGAACCTTACAAGGGAACATTTTACCGAACTGTCAAGCTCGCAGACCGAGTGTGGAGATGCGGAAATCTGATCTAATTTACTGCAAAACGATGCACTTGTTAGACTTTCTCCCTCAGTTTCGGTCCCAAGGATCAAGAGATCAGTCAGCAGCCGCTACTGCCGACTCCTTCGCAGGAGAGGAAGCGGAGCGCGAGGAACGGCATCTCTTGCGATCTCCTGGAGGCTCAAGATAGATGGAAATTGAAATCAAGTTTTTGTTTTGTGGTACAGAAAGAACAATCCTGCTTTCTTCTTTGAAAAAGCTGTAGTTTTCCTGACACTTGGAACTCTGATGCACAGATATAGCCCTGTTCCTACCACCTCCTAACTCTGCCGCACTATGGCTCTGTTGGACTTCCTTTCTGTCTCCACCTCCACGTTTATTGTCAGAGTCAGGTTTTGCAAATGCAGGGGCCAGGGGAGATACACCCAGGGCAAAATCTAAGGTAGACAAGTCTGGCAGGTCAGGGCTGGGGCCTGAACAGAATTTGGCAAGGATCAAATCATGATCCAGCTGCTTGGGGCGAAACTGGCAATCTGGAAAGTCAAGGGCAAAACTCGCCAGAATGGGGAATTCGCTGGTTTTCCCATATTCTAGTGCCGAATTAAACCCTGAATTATGCCTTGACCTGAATGGGCCTGGTTAGCCTGCTTGTCAGGAGATCTTGGAAGCTAAGCAGGGTTGGGCTTGAATGGGAGACCACCAAGGAAGTCCAGGGAGGTAGGCCATGGCAAATTATCTCTATGTCCCTCTTGCCTTCAAAACTCTATGGCAGTGATGGCGAACCTTTTTGAGACCGAGTGCCCAACTTGCAACCCAAACCCCACTTATTTATCACAAAGTGCCAACCTGGCAATTTAGTCTGAATGCTGAGGTTTTAGTTTAGAAAAAACCGGTTGGCTCCCTCTTCCTCCGCCCCACCCGCTCGAGCAGGGGCCAGCCTGATCTAGCCTCCAGCAAGTCCCGCGTGCACCGCTCTGTGCCTCTCTAGCATCTCTGGCTTTTCTGTGCCCCCCCCCCCTCCCCAGGTAGCAGCCACCCGGAGCACAGGCACCAGGCCCGCCAGCTGAGTCCTCTCTGCTCAGTGGCCCAGGTCAATCTAGGTGTGTGTGTGTGATTTTCTGCCCCCCACATGATGAACTCTGTGTGCATGTGCCCACAGAGAGGGCTCCGAGTGCCACCTCTGGCACCCGTGCCATAGGTTCGCCATCACTGCTCTATGGGGTTAGTGTAAATTGGTTGCAACGTGATGGAAAGAAAGAGGGAAGTACTGTATTGCCTGAAAGCAACTTCATACTAAAATATTGGTTGAAAATGTTTTCCTCGTCCTTGCCCACGCACGCCTACTGCAATAATTAGTTCTCATGGATGCTAAAGGAACATACATAGAGGAGCCTTCTAGCCCTCTAAATGACTATGATTGCATAAAACAATTATCTACATCGGGGGTCTCCTATGTGGTGACTGTGGGCATCAGAGTACCTGCTGATTCCTTTCTCGTGTCCAACAAGTGTTCTTCTAAAGTGGGCGGGACCAGGTAGGGCTTTTCTTCAGCAAGGCTTCTGATTGACTACTGGAGATTTGACTGGTTGTGCGGCTAATTTCAAACGTTGCTTTGGCAGCAGCTGCCACCACAGCGCAAGGATCTGCCCTGTGTTACTGAAATTAAGCTGGGGCAATAATTTTGTAGCTGGCTCCGCCTCCTGGGGCAGCCATTTTGTGGCAGCCATTTTGTTGATGCACCTGCCATGCCACGTCAGAATTCCAAATGTGCCTGCAGGCTCAGAAAGGTTAGGAACCCTTGATCTAGACCATACTAAGGCAGGGCTGGAGGGAATAAAGCACATGTTTTGCATGCAGAAAACATCACATTCAATCTTTGATATCTTCAATTAAAAGTTCTCAAGTTTTAGGAAAGACTGTGACCTAACAGACCGTGGATAGCCATTGCCGGTGAGGTACGGAGATGGATAAACATATGAACCCATGTTGTTTGAAAGTTCTAATCTGGGGGATACCTTTGTATAAATGTGTTTTACTGATATGTACACCGCCCAGAGCCCTTAGGGGAAGGGGCGGTATATCCAAACTAACTAACTAGCAAACAAATAAATAAATACAATCATTTGCCATGGTTATTCACTAATATGGGAAGCTGTACTTGTACATACAAAAGGCCCTTATTTCATCCTGAGTTCCACCGGAGAGTACTGGCTTTCACAGTAAGTTCTGGGAGTGGAAGAGAAGACTCACTACGCTAGAAAACAGCATGCAGCACACCCAAGACAAATAAACGCTTTCGCTTTTCATTTTAAGAAAAATCAAGAGTTGTTCAGTAGATACCATCAGACCCCAATGAGAGATAACTGGGTTCAAATTACTACTCTGCCCTGAATCTTTCTGGTTAATCTTCGGCCAGTCACAAAACAAATACCTTAATCTATTGCTGTAAACATACAACAGGGATAGGAGAACCATACATGCCACCTTGAGCTTTTTTGAGAAACAGCAGGATTCCAAATACAGGAAAAAGTTTTCCACACCACTCAGCAATATTGTATCCTGCCCCAATACAATCTCAGCATGCAGCTGTGACAACCGACAGTAGTTTCACAAGCCTCCACCGCATCTCCAAATTAAAGTCTACATTCAATAGGGAATGTTCAATATTTTTCATCAATACTGGTTAACTGCCACCATGCATTCTTGGCCCATAATAAGTAGGAGCATGGCCTGGGTTTAACACTTCACTGGGACCCAATATTCTAATTACAAAATGTGTGGATTCCAACCCCCCCCCCCCACCCCACACACAGTAAACATGCTGGTGGGGAATAATATCAGTTAGGGAGTGCCAAACAGAGAAAAGGGGGGGGGGGCACACAGTACTTTAGCACAAAGTTAAAACCAGGATGGCAACTTGGAATAATCTAGACCAGGGGCCAGGGGCCTAAAATCTTCCTAAAATCCCCACCCCGCCCCCCCACAGGCAGGGCACAGCTGAAGAAGAGAAGAAGAAGAGTTTGGATTTATATCCCCCCTTTCTCTCCTGCAGGAGACTCAAAGGGGCTGACAATCTCCTTGCCCTTCCCCCCTCACAACAAACACCCTGTGAGGTAGGTGGGGCTGAGAGAGCTCCGAGAAGCTGTGACTAGCCCAAGGTCACCCAGCTGGCGTGTGTGGGAGTGCACAGGCTAATCTGAATTCCCCAGATAAGCCTCCACAGCTCAGGCGGCCGAGCGGAGAATCAAGCCCAGTTCCTCCAGATTAGATACACGAGCTCTTAACCTCCTACGCCACTGCTGCTCCTGAAGGCTCTGAAGGCTCACCCCCCACCCCATGGAGATCGCAAACTGGGATGAGCCAGCTGTCCATGGAGGTCGGGTGGGGCTGGCCCCGCACCTGACCTCCTCATAGAGGGGACAGCAGGAGGGGTCTGTTCGAGCCTGGCCCCAGCAATGGTTGGACGGAGACTGGACGCTCTGGAGTACCGAGGTGGGGCATAGGGGGTGGATCCAACAGTATAAACCTAGGGCCGTGGTGGCAAACCTTTGGCACTCCAGATGTTATGGACTACAATTCCCAACAGCCCCTGCCAGCATGGCCAATTGGCCATTCTGGCAGGGGCTGATGGGAATTGTAGTCCATAACCATCTGGAGTGCCAAAGGTTTGCCACCACAGACCTAGGGGGATTGAGAGCAGCTGGCTTCAGTCTGAGCTTGGTTGAAGCCAGGTTGCAGCTTAGAGCTGGGTCCAAGTCTGGACTTAGTCAGGCTCAAATGGGCTTCTGCTGCTTCCATCTCAATGTGGAGACTGGGCGAGAGTGAGACCCACTGGCCTTCAACTGTGCTCCAAAACAGAAAGTTCCCGACCAGGGTACAATTTTGGGCACGGGGCATGGCCGCAAAATGCACCCCTCAGAAGTGGCACATGGGGCTCAAGACCCCCCACCCCCTAGATACACTACTGAGAATGTCCCCAACCTTTTGAGCCTGCAGGTACTTTTGGAATTCTGACACAGCATGGTGGGCAATGCTACAAAAGAGTTGACACAAAATGGCTGCCACAGGAGGTGGAGCCCACCACAAAATGGCTGCCCCACCTTATCTATTCATACTGTGAAGATTATTGCGCTCTGGTGACAGCTGCTGTTTTTTAAAAAATCTGTACAATGAATCAAATCTCAATGCATGATGAGAAGCCTTGGGCGAAACCTCCACCCACATTCTCAAAAAAATTGCTGAGCACCAGAAAAGGTGACAATAGGCACCAAGGAGCCCACTTGCACCACGATGCCGACCCCTGATTTAGACTGAACCTGTCAGATGTTCCTTAATCCATGGACCTGCTCATTTTCATGTGGTAACCATGTTTGTGAAAATGCTTTCTGCCATATATAATCTTTTGAAATAACTGGCTTCTACTCATATCAGTTCATCTCTCTAGAGCAAGGTGAAAAAGGAACAGTTCCATATCAATTGTTTTTTTTAAAAAACATTTCTAATTGTACAGTCTTTACTGACCAAAGTTAAGACAACTGCTAAAAGAGAAAGTGGGAACAGACCATGATTGGCAGGTGAAAAGAAGGGAACAGAATACAAGAGGAAGGAATAGCACAAAATATCTAAACAACCTGTCACATGAGACAGATCCACAGGGGAATACATGTGGGACTAACAGTATGAAATGAATGTGTAAAGTGACATACTGTGCAATCCTATGGGGAGTTAATCCAGTCTAAGTCCAATCAATGGATTTAGACAGGAATAACTTGGGATGGGGAGGCACTATTACACCTTCCAACTCCAAACATCGCTGCCCAGGGCTCTGGAATTTTAGACAAGACCATTGTAGCCAGCAAATGTGGCAAAATAAATACTACTGGGAGCATGAACAAGATGTTGCTCTGGACGGAACCACACCTGGCACTATGCTGAGTTCCGTGTTGGCCTCATGTGATCTATCTGGGGTACAAGAGCTCTACTGGAGTAAGGAGTTAGCTGTATGTCAAACAAAAGACACAGAGTCCTTCTCCTCAGGTTTATAATCTAAAAAAGTAGTCCCACAAGGGAAGGGGCGAGACAAAAGAGGAACAGGATGGAGAAGAAACCCAGTGCAAAGACAGGTATTTCTGAATAGCAGAATTCTCTTCAGGAGGGATGAAGAAAGCATCTCTTTGCAGCTGCTGGGTAGGGCTCAGCTGAAGGCATCTGGTATTGCCCTGAGAAATGCTGCCACCTTTACAAATCTTTTTTGTTTTCTTCATTCCCTAATATTTTACTCACCCAGAAACTCCAGAGCGACCCTTTTAGGCAAAATGTCAATGAGAGAGTGGAGAAAAAAGTTAACCAGAGCAACACAATGAGACAGATTTTTATTTTAAAAGATTTGCACATGAGTGTTATGCACATACAATGATGCAATAACAATGACTGCTTTTTTTCAAAAGAAGAAGTTACAAATGGTTTCTAGATGCCTAAGGCTTGGCTTTGCTCTGTTGCTCATGCGCTAAAGTATCTTTAAAACCTCTGCAGCAAAGGTCAATATCAATATTCCATCAATTTCCATGCATTCCCCATACAGGCTTTCCTCTAGAGCAGGGGTCTGCAACCTGTGGCTCTCCAGATGTTCATGGACTACAATTCCCAATTGGCCATGCTGGCAGGGGCTGATGGGAATTGTAGTCCATGAACATCTGGAGAGCCACAGGTTGCAGACCCCTGCTCTAGACACAGAAATTGAACACGATCAAGATCTTGGCCATGTCCTTCACATGAAGAACAATCGGATCCCAAAGCCGGCAATGAGGTGGATACCTCCTGATGCCAAATGACAGCGAGAATGCCCCTAAAACACTTGGAGGAGACCATTCGAGCAAGACCTGAAGGCACTGAATATTGCATGGGATGAGGCTGAAACACTCGCCCAAGACCAGAAGTGATGGAGAACACATGTTGCCCAATATGTTACTTAGCATGATGAATTTGATGATGATGATGATGATGATGATGATGATGATGATGATGATGATGATGATCAATCTATCTATCTATGGAAAGAGAACCAATTTCAGGAGCAGAAAACATTTGGTGTATTTAAAAAAACTGAAACAGAGTTATGAGAACTCTATGGTCCAGGAGCCATTGGCCAGCTATGATATGAATATCAAATACCCAGGAACAACTGTTATGCCAAATTAGCGTTGTCAACTCTGGATTCAGAAATTTGGGGAGGGTTTAGAGTGAGAGCAGGGTTTAGAGTGGGGAAGGGTCTCCACAGGGTAGGATGTCCCCCCTCCAAAGCTGCCATTTTCTCCAGGGTAATTACAGATTAGGAACCCAATCCCAAAGTCTTGAAAGATGGTTCACTCAGCACTTTGAGCCAGCTGCCACACTGCAAAGGACTCCCCACCACTTAGAAAGCTGTGTAAACCAACATGGTACTATAAACCGGAGTGACAAGACAAAGGTTCAAATTCCAATTCAGCCATCAACCTCAATCGACTGGCCTTCAGCCAGTCACTGTGTCATAAAATCATAGAATCGTAGAGTTGGAAGAGACCCCAAAGGCCATCAACTCCAACCCCCTGCAATGCATGAGCATATGATCATAAGAACATAAGAACGAGCCAGCTGGATCAGACCAGAGTCCATCTAGTCCAGCTCTCTGCTACTCGCAGTGGCCCACCAGGTGCCTTTGGGAGCTCACATGTAGGATGTGAACGCAATGGCCTTCTGCGGCTGTTGCTCCCGATCACCTGGTCTGTTAAGGCATTTGGAATCTCAGATCAAAGAGGATCAAGATTGGTAGCCATAAATCGACTTCTCCTCCATAAATCTGTCCAAGCCCCTTTTAAAGCTATCCAGGTTAGTGGCCATCGCCACCTCCTGTGGCAGCATATTCCAAACACCAATCACACGTTGCGTGAAGAAGTGTTTTCTTTTATTAGTCCTAATTCTTCCCCCCAGCATTTTCAATGAATGCCCCCTGGTTCTAGTATTGTGAGAGAAGAGAAAAATGTCTCTCTGGCAACATTTTCTACCCCATGCATAATTTTGTAGACTTCAATCATATCCCCCCCTCAGCGCCTCCTCTCCAAACTAAAGAGTCCCAAACGCTGCAGCCTCTCCTCATAGGGAAGGTGCTCCAGTCCCTCAATCATCCTTGTTGCCCTTCTCTGCACTTTTCTATCTCCCTCAATATCCTTTTTTTGAGATCTTGGCTGACCAGAACTGGACACAGTACTCCAAGTCGGAATTGCACCACTGCTTTATATAAGGGCATGACAATCTTTGCAGTTTTATTCTCAATTCCTTTTCTAATGATCCCCAGCATAGAGTTTGCCTTTTTCACAGCTGCCAGGCATTGAGTTGACATTCCCATGGAACTATCAACTAAGACGCCTAAATCCCTTTCCTGGTCTGTGACTGATAGCACTGACCCCTGTAGCATGTATGTGAAGTTTGGATTTTTTGCCCCTATGTGCATCACTTTACATTTTGCTACATTGAACTGCATTTGCCATTTCTGAGCCCACTCACCTAATTTATCAAGGTCCGCTTGGAGCTCTTCGCAATCCTTTGTGGTTCTCACCACCCCACATAATTTGGTATCATCTGCAAACTTGGCCACCACGCTACCCACCCCTACTTCCAGGTCATTTATGAATAGGTTAAAGAGCACTGGTCCCAAAACGGATCCTTGGGGACACCACTCCCCACATCTCTCCATTGTGAGAACTTCCCATTTACACCCACTCGGTGTTTCCTGTTTCTCAACCATTTTTTAATCCATAGGAGGACTTCCCCTCTTATTCCTTCATTGCTGAGTTTTCTCAACAGTCTCTGGTGAGGAACTTTGTCAAAAGCCT
Source organism: Sphaerodactylus townsendi (assembly GCF_021028975.2). Classification (NCBI taxonomy): domain Eukaryota; kingdom Metazoa; phylum Chordata; class Lepidosauria; order Squamata; family Sphaerodactylidae; genus Sphaerodactylus; species Sphaerodactylus townsendi. The sequence goes on from NC_059430.1 coordinate 18,389,517, forward strand.
TTTGGAAATCCAAGTAGACAATGTCCACCGGTTCACCCCTGTCCACATGCCTGTTTACACCCTCAAAGAACTCTAGTAAGTTTGTAAGACAGGATTTGCCTCTGCAAAAGCCATGCTGACTCTTTCTCAGCAGGTCTTGCTTTTCTACATGTTTTATAATTTTATCTTTAATGATAGATTCTACTAATTTACCAGGAACAGATGTCAAACTGACTGGCCTGTAATTTCCCGGGTCCCCCCTAGATCCTTTCTTAAAGATTGGTGTGACATTGGCCATCTTCCAGTCTTCAGGGATGGAGCCTGATTTCAGGGATAAGTTGCATATTAAAGTGAGAAGATCAGCAATTTCATGCTTGAGCTCTTTAAGAACTCTTGGGTGAATGCAATCTGGGCCAGGGGATTTGGTAACATTTAGTTTATCAATGGCTGCCAGAACTTCTTCCTTGTCTACCACTATCTTCGCTAGTTCCTCGGATTCGCCTCCTAAGAAGCTTGGTTCAGGTGCAGGAATGTTCCTCAAAGCACTTTTGACAGATGGCCATCCAGCCTCTCTTAAAAAACCTCCAAAGAAGGAGATGCCACCATACTCCGAGGTAGTGCATTCCACTGTCGAACAGCCCTTCCTGTCAGGAAGCGTTTCCTGATGTTTAGGTGGAATCTCTTTTCCGTCACCTTGAACCCATTACTGCTGGTCCTAGTCTCTAGAGCAGCAGAAAACAAGCTTGCTCCCTCACCAACATGACATCTAAATATGGATGTCATGTCACCTCTTAACCTTCTCTTCCCCAAACTAAACATACCCAGCTCCCTAAGTCTCTCTTTGTAGGGCATGGGTTCCAGACCTTTTTTTACCATTTTGGTTGACCTCCTCTGGACCCGTTCCAGCTTGTCAATAGCCTTCTTGAACTGCGGTGCCCAGAACTGTACACAATATTCCTGGTGAGGTCTAACCAATGCAAAATACAGAGATACAATTACCCTGTTTCTCCAAAAATAAGACATCCCCTGAGAATAAGACGTAGTAGAGGTTTTGCTGAAGTGCTAAATATAAAACACCCCCCGAAAGTAAGATGTAGCAAAGTTTTTGTTTGGAAGCATGCCCATTGAACAGAACACCAGAGCATGCAGCTGTGGAGTGAAAAAATAAGACATCCCCTGAAAATAAGACATAGCGCATCTTTGGGAGCAAAAATTAATGTAAGACACTGTCTTATTTTCGGAGAAACACGGTACATCCCTCAATCTTGACACCATACTCCTATTGATATAGCCCTGAATCGCATTGGCTTTCTTGGCAGTCAAGGTTTTAGCTTAACCTCCTTCATTGGGTTAACATCCTTCATTGGGTTGTTGTGAGGATAAGATAGAACAGCCCAGGTATACCAGCACCGGCTTCTTACACCAAATGATGGGTGCAAATATGATAAATTGCACAACTACATTGTTCTTCATCTCCCTGAGTATAGAAGCCTTAAGAACCCACTGCTGGAAGTGGGGGTGGGGAGGAATAAAATTAAGATAAATTACTTACTCAATTAGCCAAATGAGGAACGGAAGAGGAAGGCAATTTTTCATGCAGTCCAGAAACCAGAGGGAAAGCTGGAGGAGAAGGGAGGGGAACGCTGGAATGGCTATGGGATGGATGCCAATTGAAATGCGGGGAAATGAGGAAGGTTAAATCCTACTCATGAGTCTGAGCTGAACACCAGTCGTGACTGCAACAATACTGCGGCTGAACCTCCCCCCTTGGTGTAACAGCCGGGTCGACTGCTAGGCTTGGAAATAAATTATGCCTTGCTTTATTAAACGGTAAACAGCTGTTTCAGCCACAATACAGCACATGCTAATTGAAGAATGCCTGCAGCACTTTGCCTGTAATAAACAGCTTTTAAAGAGAGGGAAGAAAATATGCACCATGTACAGCATTACCAGCACAGGTGCCATTTCCTTTGAATTCAGACACTCAAGCCATACCAGGTGAGCATATTCTGAGAGACTATTGCCAGCCACCAGAATAGTCAAATGATTATTAGTTTCTGGTTTCATTGCCCATGGCATTGTGGGTAAAGGAATACTCCTGTATGACTAGCACTGTCCAGATCCTGTGGGGTTTCCGGGATATGGCTCTGCTAGGAGGGATTTGTCTGTAAGAAAGAAGCACCAAGGTAGAGCCACAAAGTAGCAGGCAACACACTTCCTGCTTAATCACAAGCACCATAAAGAGAGTTCTTACCAGAGAAACGTAATTAACAAGCAACTGTCCGGGGCAAAATTCTAGCTCAGTTGTACTTGTTGGGCAAAATGTATAAATACATGGTTCTAGATTTCCCCTTCTCTTGGGACAGTCTCACCTGCTCTTTATTAAATGATGTTCTCAAAGCAGAATCAACTTACTACATACTAGCTTTCCTTCTTTAAAAGAAAAAAAAAGCATTTAGTGTACAAAAAGCCCCACAAATCTGCACTGTGTTGCCACTGGTGTGTACAACAGCCCTTACAATGTTTTGGGTTGGGGGGGAACTTTTGATCCCCCCTCCAGAACATAATGATCCAAGGAAGTATTTTTAAAGATTCTGGAGAGATACAGAAGGGTGCTTCTATTCATAGAAAGATGACCTCATAACATTCCACAGATAAGGTCTCTTTGAACATAAATTTGGGCCAGCCAAATCTGCCTACAGTTTGAAGACAGTCTCAAAATGATGTTGAACAGCGGCGAAGACACCGTAACGGAAAACGGCACCGAGGCTGTTGGCATTTTGTTTGGAACGACCACTGTGGCAATAAAGTGAAGTATCATGGTTGTCACCAACTATGTTTGCATTGAAGAACATTTACCTCACGCTTTGAGTTTTTGAGGCCAACAATGATCCTTCGGGGATCGGGCGGTATATAAATTGAAAAAATAAATAAAATAAAATAAATAAACAATGTTAGAGATTACTAATGTCAGATTATTATTTTTTCTTCTAAATTCAGGACAGCTTTTTGATTTGTGTGCAAAACACAGCTTTCGTCATTTCAAATTTAAAACAAGAGTAGCAAGAAAAGGCAGCTTTGTAAAGAACCTGGAGTGAATTCTTCAGTATGGTAGATCTAGTCCAGGGGTAGGGAACCTGCGGCTCGAGAGCCGCACGCGGCTCTTCTGCCCTTGCACTGTGGCTCCACAAGCCGAGCGGCCAGCCCCATCCTTGCCCACCCTGCAGGCAGCAGGGCGGGTGCACCAACTGCCCGCGGTCGGCCACGTCGCGCTGCGGGCTTCCCCTCTCGCCCGCCCCGTTGGAGCGGGGTGGGCACTTTCCCAGTGGCCAGCAAGGCCGAGCCGCCGGCTTCATCCGAGCCGCAGGCAGCAGGGCGGGCGCATCCATGCGCTTCTCAGAATGAGCGGAGTAGAAGGTTAAAAAAACCCAATATATAGTGTTTATTTCAAAATGTCAAAAAATTTTCACGGCTGCAAGTGTTTTCTTTTCCCATGGAAAACGGGTCCAAATGGCTCTGAGTGTTAAAGGTTCCCTACCCCTGATCTAGTCAAAAGAAACATTCCACTGCCTAGTCCTGGGGCAAATGTAATTGCGTAGGACTTTGAATGAACGGAATGAATGACAACAGATACATTACTAATATACTGTACTATCATGTACTACAAGGTGTCTTGCCTGCATTTGTGATGTGGCATCATACATTTGAAGATGGCGCCCCCCCCCCCCCCGACAATAATTTACATTCCAGGCTATAACTTATTTCAGCACGGACCCATGAATTTTTTTACTAAGGACCTTGTTTGTTAAACATAAAAAGGAACAAAATAGATTATCAACAACATTTTGATACTGTTAACTGTTTTGGAGATATAGGCTGTTGTTATGATGCTGATCCCCTTTTTCCAGTTACATGAAATAATGTGTAACTTCCACATTTATCAAAACTGTAGTATTTATTTACAATGAATGATCACTTAGCAGGTTTTACAAGGTGCTATCTGATTCCTGGGAAAGTGTGTTTTCAGGCTCTGGGCGTACATATTATGAAACATAACTTCTGCCATCACAAACAAGATGCTCTGGTGCACAGGTGTCAAACTCGCGGCCCTCCAGATGTTATGGACTACAGCTCCCATCATCCCCTGCCAGCATGATGCTGGCAGGGGATGATGGGAGCTGTAGTCCATAACATCTGGAGGGCCGCGAGTTTGACACCCGTGCTCTGGTGGGACATTTTTCTACGCCAAGATGCATTAGAATTTGTTTGAGGTAAAAAAATATTCCTCACCCTGACCTGGATAGCCCAAGCTAGCCCGATCTCATCAGATCTCAGAAGCTAAGAAGTGTCAGCCCTGATCAATATTTGGATAGGAGACGACCAAGGAAGTCCAGGGTCATGATGCGGAGGCAGCCAACGGCAATCCACCTCTGAACGTAAACCACCCTGAGCACGACTTTGACCAGGAACTGAGTAGGGTATAAATTTAATAAAATAAATAAAAATAAACGTCTCTTGCCTTGAAAACCCTATGGGGTTGCCACAAGTTGGCTACGACTTGACAGCAAAATACACACACACACATCACAGAATTTGTGTGATTTTTTTGTAGTGCTGTTATAAGAGTGGAGACAAAGAGGAGATACAAGACAGGAGAGTGTCATGGAGTCAGGGAAGCCTTCTACTCAGAGGTGAGATCCAACCAGTTCTCACCACTTCTCTAGAAGTGGTTACTAATTTTTTTTTGAGTGCCAAGAAGGAGTTACTATAGCAACCTCCCTGCCCAATAGGGACTGGAGGTGCGTTTGTGCGGCGGCGCCACTGTTATTAAAATTTTTGGATCCCACCACTGCTTCTACTCCTCTAGCAACAGTTACAGCCTTCATTCAGTTTAAGGAGCCTTTCTCCAACGGAAGAGAACCTTCTGCCAGTAAGTGTAGCAGGTATTTCTGCCTTTTACACCCATTCCTAGCACAAGGGCCACATAATGATTACAGGGAGGAGAAGTAATGAGTGGGCTACAGATATACAGACTTGTGAAAAATAATGCTTGTGGGCTGACCAGGAAGAGAAGGTTCCTGCCCTTCCTGAATGGTGCTCCTGTGGGCAAAGCTGTTAACCTAATGGATGCTAACCAATCAGCTTTCTGCTTAAAAATGGGCTGGCCTCCAGTGTTGGTGAGGCTACAGCTCAAGCATTAGGTCCCAGGTTCAAGCACAGGCATCTCCAGTTAAAAGGATCAGATAAGAAGTGATGTGAAAGACCTCAGCTGGAGACTCTTATACCTGTGGTCTGATTTGATAATTTCATTTAATGTCACAACCAATGAATGTGCAACCAACATGTGCAAGAAAGAGCCAACACGCTCACTGTACAAAAGAAACTAGGGACTAGTTCCTGGGTAGAGACCAGGTGCTCAGGAGAAGCAGCAGCAGAAGGCCATTGCTTTCACATCCTGCATGTGAGCTCCCAAAGGCACCTGGTGGGCCTCTGCGAGTAGCAGAGTGCTGGACTAGATGGACTCTGGTCTGATCCAGTTGGTTGGTTCTTATGTTCTGGGTAAATGGGTAGAATGTATGTGTAGAATTATTCAATGGAGGTATAAAGAAAATTCGAGTGCATAGTGTAAAAGGAAATTCGAGTGTACGTTGCAGTTTGTGAACAGAAATTCATGAATTCAAAGAATTCTGAACGAATCTGTGAGCAAGAACCCACTTCACCGTTGCGCGAAGTCTTCCAAGTCGTCACGGGACTGGCTGCAACAGGCTCATAAGGCTCTAACATCCCTTTGGAAATTACGATTAAAAATGTACTTCTGAACACATCGTAACATTCCGTTTTCGGGGAAAGAAAAAGGACTTCTCAACGCTTCCGGCAATGCAGTCTGCGACCCCAAGCAACCACTCTGGCCCTCAGTTTACCTCTCAGTAAAAGGAAACATTAAACTGCCTTAGAAAGATGTTGAAAGGTTAAGCTTATAAAGACGGCGCCAATTGTGAAGTACTTTAGAAGACTAAACCTTCTTTAGGAGCGCGAGAGAGAAATTTTTGTCAGATCTCCCTTTCAGGCAGAGTGGTAAAGATTCAAAACAACCTGAGTAATAGATGTTATTTGCAGAGTTAGAAACAGGGCACCGCTTGGCAAGAGATGTCGGGAAATCTCGCGCAGAATTAAAAATAGATTCGAGGGAGAAGCGTTTGTTGCCGCACCCCGTAATTACATTCAGAACAATCGGAAGCGTCACCCCTGTGCGGTAATTTTAAAGCAAATGAGGTTCTTAAATTTTTCTTTGCGACAGAACAAAAACCTGCAGAAATAAAAAAAAATCTCTTTGGACTGCTTTGCAAAATTCATCTGGCAAAGCCGTCTCTTAATACAACCTGCTTGCTTCACAGAAAGAGAAGTGAGTTAAGTCCCCCTCCTACCCCTTCCTTTGGACTATATGCTTCCTTTTATAAATTAAAGCTGCAGTATCCAAGGTATTTTCTTTGTTGTGTCACCTTTAGGACTGGCTGTTTGAAGTACTGCATTGGAACAGTTATGCTAGACAGGTGTACAGAATTTTAAGCAAAATCTAAATCAGTTACAGAAAAATATCAAAGCACTGGACTATTCCGAAGAAATAGGGTTGTTATGCATCTAGCATATGGAATGCACAGAAATGCAAGATCCATTTGTCAATAGGTTCATTGCTTTAAAGACAGATTCGGTGGTGTTAACCATGGAATGCAGCAATTCTCAGAAAGAAACCATGCAGATGTGGAATCTGAACGTTATTGTTGAACAACTACTAATAAAGCAAAAGCATTTAGGCTTTTTTTATTAACAAAATGCTCCTTAAGTGAAGCAAATATTTCAACACAGACTGGAAAAAAACTAGTCATGAGTTTGCGACTGATTTATTGGGGAATGAACGTGAAAACGACTAGTAAATCTGCCATCTTCAGAAGTGTGACATTTTGCACTGAGAAGAACTATATGAAGTTGCATCGATGTTTCTGAAAACGATGAAGACGGTGATAGCACTGAAATGATTTTATTTGCAACATTTGCAAACTGAACATTTGGTTATGACTGAAAATCACTGCAGAAAGGAGTGATCGGTTGTCAGCAGTTCCAGTAACTGAATTAAATATGGTCTAAGATATAAAAGTACTGTTTCTTTGGCTAATAAAGTTGGAAAACCACAGAGGTTCTGAAGTACCTTTGCTTATATATATACACTAGGCAAGATTCCCATTCGCCACTGTTAGGGCAAATAAACTAAAGACAGTCAAACATTTTCAGTCAAAGTAGTTAAATATCTTCTTTCCAAGAAACAGTTACTTTCAGAAAAATTCTCAGCGTTGTATGTCGAGTAAATTCAAGCAAATGAAGTCTCTCTCTCTCTCTCTCTCTCTCTCTCTCTCTCTCACACACACACACACACACACACACACACACACACACACAACCCTCTGACTACATACATTAGTGAACATCTCAATTACTACATCCATAAAGGCACAACCTAAAAAAAGAAAAGAAAAAACCCAGGTGTCATGTTGACATATATTGCTCATTAAAAAAAAGGTGCTATTTGTATGCGGGCTGCAATTCTTCACATGTATGAATATTTGTAACACACTGTAGGAAGGAAAAAGCCCTCGAGATTTAGTGCTGTTTGAATATTTAATGCAACAATAGTTGACTTCCTAACAAACAGGAGAGAGGAAATTTGGGAGCGCAAGATATACATGTGCGTGCGCCTACCTTGGATGGTTAGCTTTTTTCCTTTTTTTTAAAAAGACTAGTAATATCTCTGCAGCACTGTTGGTTTGCAAATTCAAGAGTAACAGGCAACACAAGCTAAGAGGAGGCAAGATTACCACCTCCCCTTCCCCACAATAGTAGTAAGATGTACTATTATTTATACCGTAGCAGCACGTGCGACACTTCACAGGGCAGAACAGAGGGGGAAAATGATCCAAAGTTGAGAATCCAAAGGGTTGGGTGAAATAAAGTCAAATTAAACAATGGAATATATATATGCAGCAAATGAATGATTGATAATCTAAAACTACATGCCAAATGTGTTTCGGCCCTCATGGCTTCTGCATTGGTCTAATATCATGCACTCATACACACAGATTAGACAAATTATTTGAATTTTGTATTACCCTGGGTATGTGTATTCCAAATGCAGTTTGTGCCCATATAACAGGTTTGTAATTAAAGTATGTTTAGACTTGTACAGACACACATCTGAGAAATGTAGTCTTAATACTGCCTTCTGATATGGGATAACTTTACATTCAAAGTGTGCATGTCAGTATCGACCAGACACAGTCTGTTTGGGGGCACATGGTTATAGATTATGAGTCCTGCATTTGCTTCCATGAGGGCTAAGTGTGCCCTTGTTTTATTTGTATTTGTGTGTGTGTTTAATAATAAATACATTTCACTGTTTAATTTGATTTGGTTTCACCCAAATATTTTGGTACTGCACTTTGCATGAGAACATATTTTAACTGGTTTTACTGTTCTATTTACGGCTTTTGTTTCTATTTCATTTGTATTTATTACATTTCAAATGCGTTTTAAAATGTTGTGAGCTGCCCCAAGTTCCTTCAAGGGGGAGAATGTTAAACAAACAAACCTAAGCAAAAAAGAAAGATATTAACCAGACAGGTTTAACCTTCTGATTCCCTCTTACATTCAAATGCTTAAAGAGGACACCCCCCCCCCCCAAATATGCAACCTGTGGAAGCCCAAGATGATGAGAAATTTATAAAGAACGTGTAGACATCTGAAGTGCCAAGCATGAAACCCCCAGAAACAAAAAATGGGTTATGTAAAGTTGCTAAAATCCTGCCCCTGGTGTTCGAGTTCTCTTACTCTAGCAATCCCAACCGGCCCAGAGGGATGGTGGAACAAGGCTGTTGCGCAAAGTGGCTGGTTAATTGAGAAACTGATCAGGGCCGAGGGATGCGGCTTTACTATGTTTAGCATCAAAATCAAGCATGACTGGATTGACGCAACCGAACGGCTGTCTGGAGGGCACTCCAAGCCAGGAGCAGCAGGGCTCTTCACACCTGAGAGACCCGCACTCTATCTACATCAAGTCACATTAAGAAAGGAATGGATTATAGCCCTGCAGTCCCTGCCCCATACGAGCATCAAATGGACAGGCTTAATTGCTCCTCCAGTTCCTCAGAAGTTATCACACCCTACTCAAGCATCAGGGTGACACCGCCATGATCTACACACTCCACTAACTGGTTCCACCTTGGTCCCTGGTCCATAGCAAGGAGAACCTCACAGCTCGAAGAAGAAAAGTGAGAATGTGTTATGAATGTATGCATGTTCCAAAACAGAGACACAATCAACTGCAACCCCAGTTCATCTTGATTTCATCGATGAACAGGGATGCTTCTGTACTTGGGCCCTTGTTCCACCTCTCAGGTCAAAATTTTTTGTTGAACCACTTCCCAAACATGCCTACAAACTACTAAAGTGTATCTGCCTGGTGTTTCTTTCCCTTGCTAACTACAACTATAGCTGGTCCTTTCCAGCTGTATTTTTCTATGTCTCTGTTTTAATTGAAAAGTTCCATCTTTTTAGGTGTTTTTTTGTGGTCTGCCTCTAACCTAAGGAGCAGCAGTGGTGTAGTGGTTAAGAGCAGGTGCATTCTAATCTGGAGGAACCGGGTTTGATTCCCCGCTCTGCCGCTTGAGCTGTGGAGGTTTATCTGGGGAATTCAGATTAGCCTGTGCACTCCCACACACGCCAGCTGGGTGACCTTGGGCTAGTCACAGCTTTTCGGAGCTCTCTCAGCCCCACCCACCTCACAGGGTGTTTGTTGTGAGGGGGGAAGGGCAAGGAGATTGTAAGCCCCTTTGAGTCTCCTACAGGAAAGAAAAGGGGGATATAAATCCAAACTCCTCCTCCTCCTCCTTCTTCATGGCTTGTTTTAATATGAATAATTTTTGTCTGCTGTTTTTATGGTTTATTGTCCTGTTTTCATTGAGAGCCACCAGTACCAGTTTTAGTATCTGCGTCAACCACTACACTGGGCTCACTGTTGCTACTCTAGAGGCACTAGCAGATAAGCAGCCAGTGAGGAGTGAACTAGAATTAAATCAATTTGAGAGACAGGCTGAGATTGGAGATCATTTTAATATTCCATGAAAAGTGGTTCCTCCTTTTGGTGGGTAGCTGTACCAGTAGAATAAAACTTTTCCTGTATTTGCCCCCCCCCCCCCCCAAATTCAGGGAACAAAACTAAGAAGAAAAGGGATACTTATTGGTTATTTACACAGGTTAGCCTGATTTCATCAGATCTTGGAATCTCAACAGGAACAACCCTTGGATAGGGGACCATCAAACAAGTCCAGGGGTGCTATGAAGACAGGCAATGGCAAACAACTTCTCTTGCCTTGAAAACCTTATGGGGTTGTCATAAGTTGACATGGGTTGTTCAGAGGAAACAACATGAGTTGTTCAGCGCAACGATTGAACCCCCCCAGACCCAAACTTTTCATAGGGAAGAGTTGTACACAGCACTAATCACTAGAAACAGTAGATTTCAACCTCCCTAAAACAAGTACTTCTTCTATGAGGTTCTTATACTTTCATTTTCAGGTCTGTTTGAACTCCAAAGTCTGGAAGCACTGAAACATTTCCATAATGGGATTCATGACAAGTCTGACTTTTAGTGCCCATTTCATTACAGCTAACGATTTACACTGCACTTTATCCAAGGGAAATTCTTTCTATAATCACTCAAACATGGTATTTACAAGAAGAGGCCAACTCCTGCCCTTTTGTGCTAGAACTATGACGACAGCTTTGCACTTATTCTCAAACTGCTGTCATTTGTGCTTCCTGCGTGTTGTAGTTGGCAAGTTCCGAGAACAAACACTGGAACTTACCCGTGAAGAGTCCTTCTCCTTTGAGCAGAAGAGGACATCTGGGTGATTCCCAGCAACCAATCGGGGAAGCAGGATTAGTTTAATCTTCAACTCCCGGGTCTGCTGGGATCCACCTACTTCTCCTCCAGTTCAGGAACTCCTATAAACAGTCTTGTAACTCCGCTTAGACCCACACAAACTCTCCCCTGAAACATCCCTTTGAGAAACTTAGGAGAGAGAGGGGAAATACAAAAGGTTTAAAGAACAAACTCGGGCAAGCCCAACAGAACAAACGTGAATTAGGAAATTGAACAAACACGTGGAGTTGCCTGGCCTACTAGAGAGGAAACAATGAGCCGGGAAGGCAGATGTCCTCTTCTGCTCAAAGGAGAAGGACCCTTCGTGGGTAAGTTCCAATGGTCATTCGCCATTTGAGCTAGAGGACATCTGGGTGTCACTGCAGAACAAGGGTGGGATCATTTTCCTCCTCCAGAATCTGCCAAAGGACCTCGCGGCCAAACCTAGCATCGGCAGAACTAAAAATATTGAGTCTGTAGTGCAAGAGGAATATGGATATTTGGAGATTTTCAAATGCAATAAAAGGCAGCAATTTTTCACTAAGTCTGTGTTTATGTCGATACATCAATGTACCAATATAATAAATAACAACATTTGAAGTAATAACAAATCTGAAAAGGGGGAGGGGGAGAGATGTGCACATGAGTGGGTGGGGTGAGGGGTTGGTGGAGTGTAGATGTCTGGGGCAAAGCTGTGCTCACTGGCAAACCTCCCCCGCTCTGCTGGCAAAGTAAATTAAAATTGTGCGGAGAGAGAATGGAAATTGAAAGCGGGGCTTGTCCAAGAAATCTTGCTGTGATGGACATTCGTCCCTGCCACACCTTATGCATAACCGGCCTCAGATGCAGAAGTAGCTCCTTGACCTGAAGACACCAAACATGCGCAACTAATCACAGTTCTCTCAGAACTCTCTCAGGCCCCCCAACCTCACAAGGTGTCTATTGTGTGGAGAGGTAGGGAAAGCAGCTTGAAAGCAGCTTTGAGACTCCTTAAAGGCGGCGGGGGGGGGGGGGGAAAGCAGGGTATAAAACCCAACTATTCTTCTTCCCTGCCTGACAACAATTCCGACTTGCTACCCTGTTTCCCCGAATATAAGACATCCTCTGAAAATAAGACGTAGTCGAGGTTTTGCTGAAGTGCGAAATATAAGGCATCCCCCGAAAGTAAGACATAGCAAAGTTTTTGTTTGGAAGCATGCCCGACGAACAGAACACAGAAAAAATAAGACATCCCCTGAAAATAAGACATAGCGCATCTTGGGGAGCAAAAATTAATATAAGACACTGTCTTATTTTCGGGGAAACACGGTATTTAGAAGCCTACATTAACCCATGAAGTTTTCCAAATGTAATTCAATACAAGTCTGTAATCCCACCTTGCCCTCAAAGAACAGCCATCAGCAAAGATTACGCAAACTTTCCTAAGGAAAAAGGGACAAATCAGTCATGTCACTAACAGGGCCGAATCCATGAAGTACTAATTGCTTTCAAGATGTAAGACATCGGGGAGGAAAAGGGGAGGAGGGAGAAGGAAGCCTATCAAATTTCTCTCCCTTCCCTGTCCAATTTGGTTCTTATTAAAAGCAAAGTTAATTTTAGTGCCTCGATTGGGTTTGATTTCCAAGATGAAAAGCGGATCACATTCATCACAGGCAAGTCGAACAAAGGGAGAAGAGACAGAGAGATGCAGAATCCGCTCATGCTACATTTTAATTGACACTCAAGAGGTTCTAATCAAGGGGCAGACAAGCATTTAGGACAATCAGCTCCCATTGAAAACCATGAGGCATGCAGACGTTCTGAAGTACTCAAGCCAACTGCGACCGAACAAGCGCTTCGGAGATGCTGATGTGAACCAAACGACTGGTCTGCTCCAAGAAAACCAATGAACCAACATCTCTCTCTACAATGATAGAGTTGCTGAAAGGGTGGTTACTGGTGAACAGTTCAAAGGCCTCGCTTCAAGCGGCATGCCTAGAGGGACCAGAACTCAAGACAAAAGGAACAGGAGCCCATTTAAGCGACGGTAGACATTCTTTCAACAGTCCTTAATTGTTTGGAAATTGTTTTTACTCAAGTGCTCATCATACTGGAAGAGGTAAATGTCCTGCCCAGTTGCAGGGAGGGGGCCAGTGGGTATGCAAAGGAGAGGCTCTATTTCTGAGTGCTGCGTTTGTTGCTGCACTGTGAAGAGAATGTGCAGTTATGCCCGTTGGAATAGGTAAGGATGATGCCTTGTAAGCCTCTATCACACAAGCTTTCAATGTGGAACTTATTGTCGCTTTTGACATTTGGCCGCCTATGTTAGGTGGGTCGCATTGATAAACAAGCTATCAGTCTTACATATATCCTCAGTACATATGATAAACGCCTTAAGACATAGGTGTCAAACTCGCCCCCCCCAGATGTTAGGGACTACAGTTCCCATCATCCCCTGCCAGGACATTGCTGGCATGGATGATGGGAACTGTAGTCCATAACATCTGGAGGGCCGCGAGTTTGACACCTATGCCTTAAGAGATTGACGGACGTTTAAATTGTGCCAGAGAATATCTTTTGGGTGTTTTGGGTTCAGGCAGAAGTTGGGGACCACTATCTCCTGTCAGCGATGGAAGCTGGAACGTACTTTTGGGAGAAATGTAGGATCAATACGAAGTACCACTCTGTCTTTGTGAAAAATGCATAGTTCCGAGTTGACACAGACTGCTCTTAGTTCCAAAACTGTTCTGGCTGATGTGATTGGCACCAAAAAGAGGACCTTCATGTGAAGCCATTTTAAGCTGAAGGTTTGCACTGACTCGAACGTAGCTTTGGTCAGAGCTGATAAGACAACATGCAGGCGCCATGAAGGGAACCTATGAGTGACTGCGTGTTGAGACAGTCGCACTCCCTTCAAGCAGCTGATGATGTCAGGGTGTCTGGTAACAGGGATGCCCTTGATTGTCGGACATACTGTAGCAGTCCTTGATTGTCGGACATACCCTATATTAAAGTAGTCAGTAGGCCTACATATCCCCAGTACCCTCTGGGCCTTGTGATTGGTGGAAAAGAGTTTGGAGGGAAAACGAGGACCAATCGGGTGGAAGGGGAGGTGCCTGAGAAGAATGCATAAAAGTCCTTGTACTAAAGGGAGGGTGGTTCACTCCAAGGAGCAAGGATGGAGAGAGGCTGCTGCAGATGAAGGGAATCCTCATCCAAAAAGGGTGAGTTCACCTGAAGTTTTATTCCAAGAGATAGCAAGGGACAGTAAAGATAAGATGTGTTAGGGTCCTTATTATTATATTTACTAGCCTTTACGTATTTCATCTATTTGAAGTGGCATACTGATACAAAATGACTTCCGGGCCTTACCTCCCCACCCCTTGCCCGGTACCTGGCCAAACTCCCCCCCCCCCCCCCCACTACACCACATAAAACATCTCCAGAAAAACCTAAGCTGTTTTCAGGAGAAAAATATAAGAGTTTTAAGCAAACATAGCACCATGGAACCTTCTTTGGGAAAGCTTTTGAATCAGTCAACAAATCCTATAAACCTTCAATCCAATAATAATGTTTAACTTCCTCTAAGTATCCGCAAAAGATTCATGGAGGTTTTTCAGCAGCTCGCACGCATTTTTTTAAAAAAAGTTATAATCTGTTCTTTGCTGCTTAAGAGAAAGAAACGGAAGCACTTCCATCTTATTTGTTACGAACCACTCTCCGCGCATTAACAATACTAGCATAGAAACGGCAAATACCAGCAAGTTGCTGAAATAAAATAAGTCTCGCCAGCTGCTTCGGCGAGGGCCGCCAGCAATCCTCCGCAATGCAGGTTACTGCCCAACATGACAAACACAGATGAGCTGTTCACACAGGCTGCTTCCAAGCGTGTCAGCAATATAATCCAACCAGTGGTTTTGACCTGCCTCTCATTCAGGTCAGGGGAAGTGGAACATGATTACAGCATCGCATTTCCCTTGACAAACATCAGCAGCGGGTCAAAACGGCTGCCTGGATTACATTGCTAATGCGCGAGGCAAAAGAGCCCGGGTGGCCGGTGTTTGCCGTGTCAGGAGGCAACCTCTATTACTTTAATATGAATTGTCAGAAGGATATGGAGCAGCACCTTTTTGATAGGGTCACAAGGACAAAGAATGCGGCTGCACCTTAAAGACTAAAAGGCTTATTAGAGCATGAGATTTCGACACCAACCATCTGCTTCAGCAGATCCATGAACTGGGCTGAAAATGTGGTGGGCGCATTTGTTTATTTATAACCTGAGCTAGACGGAAAAGGCCGCCACATTACTAAGGTATATTAAAGCTAAACATGAGCTAGATAGACATGCACTACTAAAGCCGCGCACACAAACACAACTGAGAAACCTACTAGGACTGGCCTCCAAACAAGGAGGTCTGACTCCCACTTGAAACTCAAAATTTATACAAGAACCACAATAGTTCTGAACAGCAACAAAGTCAAAATGGATTCTGGCACCCATACCAAGCCCTGATTTGGATGGCCTAGGCCAGTGATGGCGAACCTTTTTGAGACCGAGTGCCCAAACTGCAACTTAAAACCCACTTATTTATTGCAAAGTGCCAACATGGCACTTTAATCTGAATACTGAGGTTTTCGTTGAGAAAAAATGGTTGGCTCTGAGGCACGCGTTACTTGGGAGTAAGCTTGGTGGTAGTTGTTGGCTTTGATTTGAAGCAACCATGCAACTCTTCAAACGGGTGAATCATGACCCTAGGAGGGTTTACTCAGAAGCAAGCCCCATTGCCAGCAACCGAGCTTACTCCCAGGTAAAGGATTGCGCTTTAGTTCTTTGCATGAAAATCAGTGGTGTTTAACAGCGCTTAACAGGGTTACCTATACTGCTTCCACAAAACTAGGTCTTAGGTTTAATGCTAATAATCTAGCCCAGTGGCCCAGGCCAGCCTAGATGTATGTGTGTGTGGTGGGGGGCAATTCCCCCCCCCCCATGATGAACTCTGTTTGTGCGTGCCCACAGAGAGGGCTCTGAGTGCCATAGGTTTGCCATCACTGGCCTAGCTGATTTTGTCAGATTTCAGAAACAAAAAAGGGTAAGTAAGGGCTTGGTTCTTGGACAAGAGACCACAAAAGAAGTCCAGGGTTGATACGCAGAGGCAGTCAATGGAAAACCATCTCTTATCTCCTGCCCTGAAAACCCTACAGCAAGGGTCCCCAACTTTTTTGAGCCTGTGGACGTATTTGGAATTCGGACACGGCATGGTGAATGTAGCAACAAAATGGCTGCCGCGGGAGGCGAAGCCAATCACAAAATGGTCGCCACAGCTTAACTTCAGTAACACAGTTTGCTGAAGTGATGTGGTGGCTGCTGTTAAACATTTTTTAAAAATCTGCACAGCCAATCAAATCTCCACTAGTCAATGAGCAAAGCCCTGGCCCCAACCACTTCCTAAAAACACTTGGCGGGTGCAAGAAAAGGCATTGTTGGGTGCCATGGGAACCATGTTGGGACTCCGGCCCTACATAGGCTGTGAACACTTTTCACCATCCATTTACATAATGAAGGTAACACATGGAGCTGCCACACAGCTCCAAAAAGGAAAATGTTATACCATCTTCAAAGTGGGGAACTTGCTTCTTTAGCCGTGACATTAAAAAAGGGAATCAAAATGGAACCTTGTATAAAATACTTTGTCACTGAAACAGAGCCAGCGTGGTGTAGAGGTTAGAGTGTTGGACTATGATCTAGGAGACCCAGGTTTGAATTCCAGCCATGCCACGGAATCTCGCTGTGTGAACTTTGGGCCAGACACACGCTATCGCACAGGGCCGTTCTGAGAATAAAATGGAGGAGAGGAGCCCCTTTGGGTACCCCACTGGGGAGAAGGTGTGATAAAATAAATGAAGTAAATAAATTTTTCCGCGTCAGCATGGGGGTGAGATTCCCCTGGACAGATTAAAAACAGGATGCCTGTTCAGCAGAAACGTTTTGCTGCGGTTATTTTTATACCACGTAACTATCAAAGCAATGTCATTTACATTTTAAAAACTGAATGGATTATCCCCTTGCTGCTAAACCGTATTTACGTGATTTTTATAAACAAGAGCTACGCGTTCTAAAATCTTTTTGCTCCTATTCTGGTTAAAATAGTTTAAAAACTTTTTTTTCCAGCACTTACAAACAACAATAGATGCGATTAATGGTTATTGTTACAACACATCCATTTTGCCTAGTAACGAAAGAAAAGAATGCACAGGCATTTTACAGCTTTTGAATCCGTCCTGTTGATTAGTTTGGAAAGTGGAATTTTGCCATTGTGGTCACTGACAACCACTGAAAATCTGCTCGCTTTGCAAGCTTGCCAGAGATGGGAGAAATTGAAGGAAATATCCCAAAAACTGGGCAATGTGTAGGTCAGAACAACAGCTGACTGAAGCCTGCAGCCACCCGTGATGCACAACTGGTTTCACACTACATAGTCACTCATGAAACACAGAGTGTTGAAGTGGATGGCTTGGAGCAGGAGTCTGCAATCTGCAATTGGTTGCCAAGTGGCCATGGTGGCATGGGCTGATGGGAATTGTAGTCCATGAACATCTGGAGAGCTGCAGGTTGCAGACCCCTGGTTTGGAGGAACCCAGCTGCACAGGCTCATGGGTGAGAGAAAAGTCTCTACAGAATTCAAGATACCTCATGAAGACCATAGTGGAAAAGATCCAGGGGGAATAAAACAGAACACCAAAAATGCAGAAGGAAGTGAGACCAGGAAGCTTACTTGAGATATAAATGATTTTGAATGTGGAAATTGTGGAAAGAATAGATGGGAGCCATTCCAAATGGGTCCATATAAATTCAGTGGTGGTGAACCTTTGGCACTCCAGATGTTAAGGACTACCATTCCCATCAGCCCCTGACAGCATGGCCAATTGGGAATCTGGAGTGCCAAAGGTTCGCCACCACGGTCCTAGATAGAGCCTTCTTCAAGGTCTTTGACTTATGCTTAGGACAGGGAATGAGTTGGAAAGGATTGGGAATCAACAGGGGCAGGCTCCTCAACAGTCTGTGAGTCTAGTCTACTGTGATACATCCATGCATGTAAAACTCATGAGATACCGTTAAAGGACAATTTGACTGACAGTCTACTTGATTAGTACCCAGAAAGATGTCCAGAGACATCTTTGGAATTGGAGCAGGAAGGAAATCTTTTTAGGTAGCCCTGGAGCAAAGAAAACAAGAATTTAGACAGGGAACTGGGTTGGGTGATCACAAACATTTTCTGATGCTCTTTTGAATGGGATATGCTACAGCTTGCCCTGAATAGCCCAGGCTAGCCTGATCTTGTCAGATTTTGGTGACCCCTGGCTAGTGCTTGGATGAGAGACCACAAGGAAGTCCAGGGTCACTATGCAGGGGCAGGCAGTGGCAAACCACCTCTGAATGTCTCTTTTGCCTTAAAACTCCGGGGCACCATAAATCTGCAACAATCTGCAACAATTTGACTACAAAAAAGAAAATGTTACAGCCTACATATGCTTGGTATTAATTTCTAGAAATTCAGGACAATTGAAAATGACAGAAGATTTGAGGGGGGGGCCTGGGAGAAGTGGCTCCCCCCCCCCCAAAAAAGAGATTCTTCTTTAAGGAGGAGCATGATGAAGACTCACATACACCAACAAAGGATCATTTTTTCTTATATAAGGACACCTTATGTCTTGTGGGCATTTTCTTCTAGAATCAAGATGTAGGTTTTCAAGGTGATTTTTTTGTGGGCACAATTTCCTTCACTAGGGGATAGTTGAGATGTACAGGGATAGTTGAGATGTCTGAGGAAAAAACCCTTTTTAGCTGAGGGGGATTTTTTTTCTCTTTTGTCCACGTGTGTTTCTGGGCAGCAGAAAATGCCACTTGCTGACTGCAGCAAGAACTCTTTCAATTGTTGACACTAGGCTATGGGGCAAGCCAAGTTCTCTTTTACCCTTTCTTTTCCCTGTGCCCAAACTCTATTCGTAGCCAATAACTGGCTAAACCTGGGTAACCGCTGTCCAGGTGAAGGAAATCCTAGCTTGAGTTTGCAAGAAAAAAACACAAGAAAGCCAAAAGATACCTGCTGCCATGAAACAAGGCATATGCCTAGAACTGAGAACAGTGAGTTGGATCCAATCAACCCTTTCTGGCTAAGCTAAATACAACGATTCCTTCCATAAAGAGGAAGACCTAGCAGAAAGGAATCATTGGGTCCAATCCGTTAATCGTGTTCAAAGGTCAATACAGCCTATCGTTCAAGGGGGTTCAATGAACTTGTGCTTATTTCCCTAGATCAGTGGTGGCGAACCTTTGGCACTCCAAATGTTATGGACTACAATTCCCATCAGCCCCTGCCAGCATGGCCAATTGGCAGGGGCTGATGGGAATTGTAGTCCATAACATCTGGAGTGCCAAAGGTTCGCCACCACGGCCCTAGATTCTTGATACTACATGTGTGCAAGAACTATGCCCAAGAGTGACTTCAAGGGAGGGACGGGATAGTTATTTTCAAGAGGCCCTTCAATCTTTATCATTCTTTTTTGATACATAAGGACAACTTCCCACACTCTCATAATCCAGTAATATATACTGGAGGCAACACAGGCCGATTATGCACAAGGTGTCAGCCTTGCTGCAGGGGACAAAGGTCCAGCAGGGCAATATTTCTTGTACGGATGTATTTTCCTGAGCCCTGCTTTCAATTTTCATTCTCCCCATGCCAAGCGGCGCCACTTTAAGCACAACTTAACTTTTCTTCACCATCTGAGCAGGGGAGATATGCCAGTGAGCACATCTTCCCTTCGCCTACTACCAACCTACCCAGCTTCATCCCTCCCACTCCTCCATGCTGCCATATACGCCAACTCTTTCCCCTTGCTCTGTGGTGACAGACTCCCTCCTGTTTCCTCCCCATTTCTGCCAGATCGCATTTCTACCACCAGTTTACTGTCTCGACCTCTCCTGCTGACTTCTATGTGCTGGGACAAACGAGGCACAGGATAGTTTGCATATAACAGCCCAGGAAAGTGACGAATGGGTATCAGGAGAGGGTTCCAAAAAGCAGATCACACTGATCCAGGTGGACTGCCCCCCGCCATGACTGCCCCCCTTCCTTCCCCCAGAATTGGAAACAGAGGGCAGGCAGTAGGCAGGGAATCTTTTTAGATTTATTGTTTCAACGTTTGCTTTTTTATATTGTAATGTCAATATATCAATATACAAAGATAAATCATTGTAAAAATGATGCTTTTTTGTGCATTTTCAAACTGGATTTTCGTCTTTCCGCTAAAAAGGCACCAACATAATTGCGAGGGGATTTCTCCAGTCGCAGTTGGGTAAGCACTTGCATTGTAGCCCCCTCCCCCCCGCCCTTGGTGTAGAGTACTCATCCCTGAAATCTCCAAGCGATATAAATTGTGATATACACTGCATAAGATATTTGAATTATTATTGCCTTTGGACTAGATTTAGATATTTAGATATTTGAAGGGATGTCATGTTGGTGAGGGAGCAAGCTTGTTTTCTGCTGCTCCAGAGACTAAGACCAGGAGTAATGGGTTCAAGGTGTCGGAAAAGAGATTCCACCTAAACATCAGGAAAATTTTCCTGACAGTAAGGGCTGTTTGACAGTGGAACGCACTACCTCAGAGTGTGGTGGAGTCTCCTTCTTTGGAGGTTTTTAAAGAGAGGCTGGATGGCCATCTGTCAGGAGTGCTTTGATTGGGTGTTCCTGCACTGCAGGGGGTTGAACTTGATGGCTCTTGGGGTCTCTTCCAAGTCTTATGATTCTATGACTAGCAAGATGAGGGTTTTTTTCTGGGGAGAGAGGGGATGTCGGATCACATCTGATAGGAACACCCATGTGTGCTGAACATTGGATCGCTGTTTAAATGGGGTTTTTATACTTTTAATGTGAATAGAGCCTATTTTTATGATTGTATGTTGGCTGTGTTTAAATTGCTCTATCTATTATTCTATACACTGTACACTGCCCTGAGCCCTCCGAGGGAGGGCGGTATATAAATTCAATAAACAACAAAACAACAACAACAGAGCAGAGATGCAAATTCAATTAGCATGATGCTGCTCAGCCCCTCAACAAGAAACTGAGCCCCAGGGTAAAGGGTAATGACTGGGCCCAGACTAGGAAAGGGATTTGGGCGTCTTAGTTGATAGTTCCATGGGAATGTATCAACTCAATGCATGGCAGCTGTGAAAAAGGCAAACTCTATGCTGGGGATAATTAGGAAAGGAGTTGATAATAAAACTGCAAAGATTGTCATGCCCTTATATAAAACTGCGGTGAAGATGCGACTCAGCACTTGGAGTACTGTGTTCAGTTCTAATTTTGGTCGCCACATCCTCAAAAAAAGGATATTGAAGAGATAGAAAAAGTGCAGAGAAGGGCAACGAGGATGATTTTGGAAGGATTGGAGCACACCTTCCTTATGAGGGAGAGGCTGCAAGTGTTTGGGACTCTTTCGTTTGGAGTTTGGAGGAGACGTGCCTGAGGGGATATGATTGAAGTCTATAAAATTATGCATGGGGTAGAAAATGTTGACAGAGAATTTTTTCTCTCTTTCTCACAATACTAGAACCAGGGGGCATCCATTGAAAATGCTGGGGGGAAGAATTAGGACTAATAAAAGGAAACACTTCTTCACACAACGTGTGATTGGTGTTTGGAATATGCTGCCACAGGAGGTGGTGATGGCCACTAATCTGGATAACTTTAAAAAGGGCTTGGACAGATTTATGGAGGAGAAGTCTATCTCTGGCTGCCAATCTTGATCCTTCTTGATCTCAGATTGCAAATGCCTTAGCAGACCAGGTGCTGCATGTGAGCTCCCAAAGGCACCTGGTGGGCCACTGCGAATAGCAGAATGCTGGACTAGATGGACTCTGGTCTGATCCAGCAGGCTCTTTCTTATGTTCTTAATTGTTAACAAAAATGTTCCTTTCTACATAACTACGATATTGCTGCCAGGGGCTGATGGGAATTGTAGTCCAAGAACATCAGGAGTGCCATAGGTTCGCCACCATGGCCCTAAGCTCTTTGGTGCCAGGATACAGATGTGAACAATTACTTTAACTCATAGGTGTCAAACTCGTGGCCCTCCAGATGTTACGGACTACAGTTCCCATCATCCTCTGCCAGCATCATGCTGGCAGGGGACGATGGGAACTGTAGTCCATAGCATCTGGAGGGCCACGAGTTTGACACCTGTGCTTTAACGGGTTCAATGTACATGATCAGCCAAGGTATCTCTTGGCCCTGCCATCTGAGATTCTCTAACTCAAGAAATCACAGACTGCACCTAGAAAGCTCAACCACCAAGCCTTGGCCTGGCTCAGTTCTCTCTACCCGTCCGAATCAGAGTACTGCATGAGCCTGGTGTTCAAACAGTTATCCGCTAAACCCCTGGAACAACCTATTTCTTTAAACCACAGCCATTAAAAATAGCAGAACATTTCAGTGAAAGGTTCCTGAAATAAATCCTTACAGAACCACCGCTGCTTTCACTAATTTGCTACAGGTAAAAGGGCGAAGCTCTCTGTTCTTTTTATTTTAAAGAAGTTTTCCAGCTAGCAGCAATGTTCACTCTCTTTTCAATACAACCCCCCTCCAAAAAAAACCTTGGCCTTGAGTTTTTGGCCCCTTAATAGTAGCCTACATGGTTGACTACCCTTGGCGTTAAATTTTCTTAAATTGTGTTTTCTGTCAGTATATCATTTTTTTTTAAGGCAATAGACCCTATCGCAGCAAGCACTGTTCTGTCAGGAGTACATTTTAACAGCATGACACAAGTATTTTTCACTACAGGAGACAAACAATGATATGTATTACATGCAGTAAACATTGCCTTCGGTACACAGGGTTCTCATAGCATTCATCTGTCTAAAAAATCGCATTGTGGTCCGGACAGGGTGGTGGGGAGGGGGACCGCGTCTCATTAACGGTTGCCGAAGGGTTGCAGCTTTGTAAAGTACCAACAATGCGCCGTCGCATTTTTCACAAAACAAGAGCTTAATTGACTATTATGCGAGACAGGGAAAAAAAAATCCTCCCCAAACTCAAGCAAATGTGGATTAGGGTATATTTAAATGCTGAGGAAAGGGGGGGGGGGGGATAAATCCCTTATGCACCTTCACAATGGGAAACATACCCAGTAATTTGTAAGAAATTTGTTTCTGCTGAAATACTGGGCGGTGGTGAATTTAAAATGTCAGATTGTTAAGGGGGGGGGGAGGTGATTGAAGGCCTATTGTTAAGGCCTTTACCTTTGACCTCTCTAGCCCTTCTTTGTGATCCAATACACCAATTTTCCTTTTAAAAAGTTTCTGTGAATAGATAAATAGGAGCAGCAGTGGTGTAGGAGGTTAAGAGCTCATGTATCTAATCTGGAGGAACCGGGTTTGATTCCCAGCTCTGCTGCCTGAGTTGTGGAGGCTTATCTGGGGAATTCAGACTAGCCTGTACACTCCCACTCATGCCAGCTGGGTGACCTTGGGCTAGTCACAGCTTCTCAGAGCTCTCTCAGCCCCACCTACCTCACAGGGTGTTTGTTGTCAGGGGGGAAGGGCAAGGAGATTGTAAGCCCCTTTGAGTCTCCTGACGGAGAGAAAGGGGGGATATAAATCCAAACTCTTCTTCTTCTAAATACCACAGCTATTCCAATAAACCTGCAGACGTTTATTTGGGAGACTCAACCAGCTACTCCTGTGAATTGCCTCAAGGTGTAAACCTCATGCCACGTTTGGACATGAATGTCCCTCTTTTGGTTAATGGTAACAGCGAATGTGGCTATCTACAAGCTGCAGGGTCAGTACCACTGATGTATACGGACCGTGCGAATCGGGAACTTTTCAAAACTGCTCCCGAGTTCCCGGCAAAGCTCACGAGCGACGTCTTTTCAAACAGCTGCCCACATGGCACTCCTCGATCCGCATTACGCAGCTGCAAGGATCAAAGTAACCTCTTCTCTACTGCACCTTGGGCTTCTTCCTGCTACACTGTCGGGTCTTTTTATTCGAAGGCATGAAGCGAAATGCCACCACATTTTGAGGCATTACGCAGGCAACCTAATCCCCGATCCCTTGGTCCTGGAGGATAAGCCTATCAGTGGTTGACATATCTAAATAGAACTTCCCAGTGCAGCACATTCAAGCATACCTCTGAATATTTTACATTTAATCCCGCGCCGCAGACAGAAACTGCCACCCAGCGCAGCTCTCCAAAGCTAAAATTAAACACCACGCTGGTGGTATGAAAAACGAGACATCATCCTGGTCTTCATGTACACATACTAAAAGGATAAAAGACCAAGGCAGACATGATCTTCATCAAACGGCAAAGGGTAACTTGTACACCCGCCCAGACACAATTCGGATTGCAACGATACAGGAAAGGAGACAAGATTTAACTCTTCAGATACACACTCCCCTGCTCAGTTTTACTAATTGAAGCCACACTCGCCAAGCTCTTTGTGAGGAAAAGTTCCATCAAATTGCAGTTGACTTAAGAACATAAGAACTAGCTTGCTGGATCAGACCAGAGTCCATACAGTCCAGTACTCTGCTACTCGCAGTGGCCCACCAGGTGCCTTTGGAAGCTCACGTGCAGGATGTGAAAGCAATGGCCTTCTGCTGCTGCTGCTCCCAAGCACCTGGTCTGCTAAGGCATTTGCAATCTGAGATCAAGGAGGATCAAGATTGGTAGCCATAGATCGACTTCTCCTCCATAAATCTGTCCAAGCCCTTTTTAAAGCTATCCAGGTGAGTGGCCATCACCACCTCCTGTGGCAGCATATTCCAAACACCAATCACACGCTGCGTGAAGAAGTGTTTCCTTTTATTATGTTATCTTACGGCGATCCCCTACGTTGCCAAGGCAAAAGATGAGAGGTAGTTTTCCTATTCACTGCCCCTGCATAACAACCCTGGACTTCCTTGATGGTCTCCCCATCCACGTACTAACCGGGGCCGACCCTGATTAGCTTCCAAGATCTAACAAGATCAAGCTAGCCTTGGCCTTTGCTACCTTTTAGAAGGAAAATTTGGGTCCTTCAAAAGCCTATCCTTTTAAAATGCTAGTCAGTGCATGGGGAGCCCAGTTCTGATTTGTGAAATGGAGGATGGGTTTGGAAGGTTTAACTCCCTCGGCGTCTTGTTGCACAACCTCATCTTAACAGCATCTGCATATGCTTTACCTTTCACAGAGGGCTGGAGATCCACGATGATAATCGGGTCTGTCTTGGTCTCAAGACATACAAGAGCAGAGGGAAAAAATTGGAAAGTTAGAAGGGAGATCACCACGGTGATACCAAGTGGTGAGGGAGTAGCAGAAATTTATGTCCAGCAGGGGTCTGGTTTTCCTTTGCTGCTGCAAAATGATGGGTCAACTGCCCAGTGGATTTGATTCCTCTGGCTTGTAGCCCCCTATAACTCTAGAAGCATGGCAAATGGCCCTGGGGCAAGAGTTCCTTGCAGGAGACCCAAGCTCTCTTCAGCTACCTGTGCTCTAGCTTATGGCTGGAGCCAAAATGATCTATGAATACCAAAAACAGAGAGCAAGAGAATGGAAGGGTCACCAGGACCAACTCTCTTTTAACCTCTTTCTTTCTACCACATACTGCTTCTCAACTTGTTAGTTTTAAGGAGATAACATATATAGATAACACATAACGTAGACAACATAGAATGAGGATGATTGAGGGACTGGAGCACCTTCCTTATGAGGAGAGGCTGCAGCGTTTGGGACTCTTCATTTTGGAGAGCAGACGTCTGAGGGGGGATATGATTGAAGTCTATACAATTATGCATGGGGTAGAAAATGTCGACAGAGAATTTTTTTCTCTTTCTCACAATACTAAAACCAGGGGGCATCCATTGAAAATGCTGGGGGGAAGAATTAGGACTAAGAAAAGGAAACCTTTCTTCACGCAACGCGTTGATTGGTGTTTGGAATATGCTGCTACAGGAGGTGGTGATGGCCACTAACCTGGAGAGCTTTAAAAGAGGCTTATATATATATAAGCTAGACAATATATAAACATGGTTGAGTAAGGAAATCTTATGTTCTTATTCAACTGTAAAGCAAGGCCAGGCCAAAACACAATCGGTTTTATGATGTGCCATCTTTTTCTGCTCGCTCACACTGCACAGTGCTGATATTGTACCATACTATCATGGGTGTAGCCATGGAACATTAGGTTAAAGTGGGGGGTGGGGGTGGGGAGGGACGAACAGACAGACTGAGAAATGGCAGAATTTGGGGCAAAACAGCTCTGTATAGAATTTTGGGGTCCCTCCAGGTTTTGAGCACTGTATCCTCAAGTACCTTTCCTAAGGACCAAAGTACTTCTAGACAAATCTCTCCAGATTACAAACAAAATACTCTCAACTTGTCTAGCCTAAAAGGGGAACTATGCAGGAGGCAAAAACTCGATAGCACACGTCTTTTTAATAACTGACAAAATTTCCTGGCGCGAGCGTGGATTATTAGTATTAGTATTAATCATTCTAATTGGTCCCCAACTCCAGCTCTGCGGTATCATCACAGGAATTAAAACCATTTGACTTTGTTCCTCAGGAATTCAGGTAGTTAATATACAGAGGGTCAAAAGAATTAAGATAACCAGCAGTGTGCACCTCAGGAAAAAGAAAGCCTTAGAACTTTATAAAGAAAACTTTTTAAGATGACATGGGGGGCACAAAAAGAACTAGTCTTTGTCTCCTTCTAGAAGTTTCATGTGCGAAGATGGCAAAAGGCTACCTGTCCTAAAAGTGAGCTTATTTCGTTTTATCGGCTTCAGCTTCCCGCAAAGCTGCAAGAACATCTGCCAAAGTTTGGCCGATTCCACAAATAGGTCAATTATGTTTTTGAACTGATCCGGCTGGTTGAGAGCTTGGAGATGAGCCTGCTCCTTTCCTACTCATAAGGTCCAGATTTCCAGCAGCCGAGCATGAGACCGAAACACCTGCTGGTTTCCCAGTTCAAAGAAAGTTCCGTCTATTCACATCCCACTCCCACCAAGGAGCTCAGGAGGACATTCATCATTTTCCCCTCCTCCATTTCCCCTTAACAGCTCTGTCTAGTAGATTAATCTAGTAGTGAGTAACTTGCCCAAGGTTGCCCAGTTAAGCAACATCGGTCCTCATCTAGAGTTAACTACAAGCCATAATCAACCCCTTGCTAGTCTCTCACCCTGTGCAATTTGACAAGATACTGAAATACCTGAATCACTAGCCCATTTTGGGTTCCCCTTCCTTGCCAAGGTGGATTTCAGTGGCCAAAAGCAGAAGCGTTGGAATTATTAGGGAACGGAATAACCTGGCCTGACAACCAGAAGACTGCATAGGGCAGGGACACAATGGAAGGGGAGGGGGTTTGGCAACAGTATGATGTCACTTCCAGTAAAAAACAGGAAGTGTTGCTAGCACTCTCTCTAGGAACTGCTGAGTACTCTATGGTTATATAATGTAAGGCTCATTCCGCACATGCACTTTCAAACTGCTTTCAGTGCTCTTTGAAGCTGTGCGGAATAGCAAAATCTACTTGCAAACAGTTGTGAAAGTGGTTTGAAAACGCATTATTTTGTGTGTGTGGAAGGGGCCACAGTTTCTAGCAGTCTCTACAGAGAACTGACATCTCTTATGGATTTTTACAGTCATGGCATCACTTGAGTGGGAGAGAAATGCAGTGAGCAAAGTTTCTACAGGCTCACCCCAACAGACTGTTGGTACAGGAGTAGGACACGTTTTACAACGCTCCTCCACAATCCTGGTTTGTTTGTTTTTTAAAAGAACACTTTTGAGAAACCTGTTAAGAGGCTTTCAAGTATAAAATGTTAGCAAGAGCTGGCTGTGTGCTACAGAAAAGAGACGGCTGCTTTTAGAATAAAATCCACATGAAGCTTATTGCTTTGAGAAAGAAATGGATGTTCTTTGTTGCTAAAGAAATCCATAATATAGGAAAGGTACTACACACATTCCATAGTTGGAGAGAGATTCTAAGAGCACATGCTGCTCTCATGGAGAAGCAAGAGCGCATGAAAACAGGAAGAGGAAGAGACAGTCAGAAGGAAGTGAGTCCCTGAGACTAGCATTCAGGGTAAGCAAAGAGACAGCAGAACAGACAAGATGGATTCAGAGGAATGAGATCTGTCTACGCTGAACAGACCTTCACTGCCAACATAAACATACATATTCTGATTTTACAAACTTCTACAAATACTCAAGATGAGTCTGTGCCATGACAGTATTTAGCTGCAACATCCTTCATTGTCAGTCATCTGAGGCTGATATTTGCCCCTTTTCATGCCATAGAAATATAACAATCTAGAGAGGTTCTGCTACAGGATTTTTTCCCATAACGATTTGGTTTTTTTTTTTTAAAAAAATAGTAACTTTGCTTTCACACATTTAGTAACAGTAATAATATATCTGATTCACAAGAACCAATGATGATTTGGGCCCAGAGAATTCCATCCAAATCCAAAACCGTATGGGGGTAAGGGTTGTAAACAGCAAAAATCTGCAACCTAATGTTCTCACTGCTAGAAGCAGATTGGGGCTATGCCTTTGTACCAAGCTGTCCCATGCTGGCACTGGCAATCCTTCCTAACTGTGTCACCACCACACTCCTTACGGAAGCTGTTTTCAGTAGTAACCATGTTGAAATAACAAGCAAGGAGTGTGATATGCAACTGCAGACACAGTTTCCTGCCAGAAGAGGTCTGGAGCTCTGCATCACTTTCTGAGAAATTGCGAAGTCTATTCCAAAAGGGTTTTAGTCAGTATGTTTCATTTTTCTAGCCTTGACTCTCATTAAGAGCGAGAATCTCTGCTGCAGCTCTGTCTACAATGCAAGATCATCTCTGTGGTTTTTAATCTACTGCAGCTATTTTTTTATGCAAAGGCAAAAGATAAGAAGAGTCCTGCTGGATCAGACCAGTGGTCCTCCTAGTCTAGCATCCTGTCTCAGTGGCCCAACAGTTATTTTGGAGGGCCAGCTACAGGGCAGAGGCTGAGGCCTTCCCCTAATGTTGCCCCCTGGCACTAGTATTCAGATTTACTGCCTCTGTTTGGGGTGACTGGTCACAACACCTAGTAGCCACTAACACACCTGTCCTCCACACATTTGTCTAATCCCCTTTTAAAGCTGCTTATGTTTGTGATGATTACTACATCCTCTGACAGCAAATTCCACAGTTAAATCACATGAGTGTTTGATATAATCTACCCCAATATATTTTGAAAATGAGACATGCATACACCCCCATCACGCCTGTGAGTCACAAAAACACACAGTCTCTATCTCTGTGGCAAACTACTCCCTATAAATTCTCTGTGGCAAACTATTCCCTATAAACATAATCTTCACAGAAGTGTACGGCCAGACTCTCATGCAATTAATGCTCAACTCTACCAGAGAACCTCAGTTTAATTTTTATTAACAATATTTCCATTAGAGCCAAAAGTGCTACTTATCTTCATGCTTGCTAAGGTCTTTGCACTGATAAACACTGGATTTATTTTTGGCAAGCCAATCCCACCTGCTTTCACTACCACTGCTCTCCAACTGGACTGCTTTACAAGTAGACTTAGATTTACAGACATGGGGGCTTTCCCCACTTACCTTCTGCTGCGCGCTACTCCGGGAAAGTAGCGCGGGGTCCAGCGGTGCTCCCCACTTGCAAGGGCAGCAACCACGCAGCCGCCCCGACGCTACCGCTCTTGCACCACCTCAGTGCGCGTCATTCCTGGCGCTGAAGAAACGGCACCTTTTTATGACCCCTCCGGCGCAGAAGCTGGAAGTCGTGGGGAACCCCAAAGCAGCGCCAGGGTAATGACGCCAGGCTGAGGCAGCGATGAGCGGGCGCAGCAGAAAGGTACAGAGTGGGGAAAGCTCCCATTGGTGTTTTTTCGACTGAAGTTTGGTCCTATACTAACACCAAGTAGTTACAGCAGCCTGTCCAACCTTACACACGTGCATCAACTGCACACACTATTTTCACCCTACAATTTGACACTATTCAGCTCATTTGGAGTCAGACACTGAGTCTGGCATTGTATTTGCCAGATACATGGGAGTAAGAAATAGGGAAACAGCGTCATAAAAGCCTAAATTACTTGGAGAGGCGGGAAAAGAATGTTGCATTTAAATTATGCGATTGCCTTTCCCACACTGCAGAGGTTGGGGCCTGGCGCCCACCGCAATGTGGGAAATGGTGTAAAATTTTCTCCTCTTCCAGTCTAAGCCTGCCCCTTAGACAGGGCTTTTCCTCCAACTGGCCATTCTCCTCCCCAGCTGCTCTTTGCCTGTCCTGGCTTCTGAGGGTGGCATCGGAGAAGGAGGTACTGCTGGCCGGACTGTGCTCCCTCACCTTCCCCGGTGCCGCAGCCTCACACCAGCCATGGTCCATCCCAGGCTCTTGGCCTGCACTGCTCCTCCATGTCACCAGGCTGGTCTTGTTTGCCTCCATCAGCTCCTGGGTCCCACCTACCACTGGCTTTCTGCTCCCTGCCAGCTCAGCTTCCTCCTTGACGTCCCCTGCCCCGGGCCTTCAGTAACCATGGCTCCGGGGCTGTGTTTGTGGTGTGCTGGGAATGAGGCTGGGAGAGAAGACTGTAATCTGGAAAACCGTGATGCAGAAAATCCCGATGTGGGAGGGACAACTGTACATCATTCTGTATTTGTGGAAACTTTGTTTTCTGTATTTTGTGAGCTGGCTGAATGTTTTATTAAAAACATTTCTATCATTTAAATAATGTTATTGAAAAGACAGGCACTCACCTGAGTCCAAATTGCAAGTCCAGTTCCATGATCAGTCTCCCCTGTTGTGCCTAATCCAAAAAGAAGCTGAATTTATGAGCAAATTTGCAGTCGACCAAGCAACTTTGCTCTGTACCAGTTCGGATTCAGCAGCAACCAATAAGAACATATGAACAACATAAGAACAAGCCAGCTGGATCAGACCAGAGTCCATCTAGTCCAGCTCTCTGCTACTCGCAGTGGCCCACCAGGTGCTTTTGGGAGCTCAACATGCAGGATGTGAAAGCAATGGCCTTCTGCGGCTGTTGCTCCCGAGCACCTGGTCTGTTAAGGCATTTGCAATCTCAGATCAAAGAGGATCAAGATTGGTAGCCATAAATCGACTTCTCCCCCATAAATCTGTCCAAGCCCCCTTTAAAGCTATCCAGATTAGTGGCCATCACCACCTCCTGTGGCAGCATATTCCAAACACCAATCACACGTTGCATGAAGAAGTGTTTCCTTTTATTAGTCCTAATTCTTCCCCCCAGCATTTTCAATGTATGCCCCCTGGTTCTAGTATTGTGAGAAATGATTTACTTCACCCATTTAATAAAAAACTTTACCAATGATTTACTTCACCCATTTAATAAAAAACAAAAACAAAAGATTGCTGAGAATTTATAATTTGGTAGAAGCCACAAGTTTCAGCTAACATTTCTTAAGCAAAATAATTTGTTTCAGAAATGTGAATTATCTTCAATTTCAATTTAACCTTTCATAATGTGAATTATCTTTTATAACAATTTTCTTTTCAGTATGCGGGACAAGGCTTCATTGTACTGTACAACCACGCATACTATGGCACATTAAACTCAGTGTGTGTGTCTGTCTATACATAGATAGATATTCCACTTATATTTAACCCTCTGCCTGCATTTAAACCCAAGGATACCCTCTAAAACAGCCTCCTCTCTTCCCCTGCAGAGTCAGGTATCTCTACCAAGTGCCTGGCTGCTTAAAAGCTTCAACAATAGAACCACTCAAAGGGTGTAATGTTATTTTGGAAGCAATAAATCCATCAGTTTCTATGGCAGCTCATCTCCACCTTCTCCTGCCACCCTCAAAAGAAAAACAGATAACCACACGTACAAAACCTGAGACCAAAAGAACTACAGTTTAAGGAAAGAGATAGCAGCTTTAGCCGAGTCTTATAGAAATGCTAAGCAGGATAATAAGGTTCAGTTTCATTTACTTCCTTAAGTCAGATATTGAAATTTTTAAGAAGTTAATATTTGTCAAAATCTGGGACACAAGATCTCAGATCAATGATCTTGCAGAAGTCACTCTAGAATAGGAAATGTCATATAAACATTTTGAAGTTGAAGGTGGTCCAGAATGAAGCAGCGCGAGTTCTTATGGGTAGTTCATCGTGAGATCACATCTTGCCCGTGCTGCGCCGCCTGCACTGGCTTCCGCTAGAATTCCGAATCGACTCCAAGGTGTTGGTTTTAACCTTCAAGGCACTCCGCAGGCTGGGGCCTTCATATCTTAGGGAGCGTCTGTCCCCATATGTCCCTGTTCGACCTCTGTGTTTGGCAGAGCCCAATTTGCTGGTGGTCCCAGGACCCTCCATGATACGGCTGGCCTCTACCCGGGCAAGGGCCTTTAGTGTTCTGGCCCCAACCTGGTGGAACACTCTCCCCCCAGCTATCCAGACCCTGTGGGACCTAGAACAGTTCCACAGGGCCTGCAAGACGAAGTTATTCCGCCAGGCCTTTGGGGAGGTTGGACTTTGAAGGTGTCGTCCCCTGTGCCCCATATTCCACCTTGGGGGCTTGTCCATATTATGCCACCTGCCCGATGGGTCCATTGTTTATGTCATCATCTGATTTTAAAATAGAGGTTGAAGCTGATTGTTAATTGTGTTTAACTGACAATGTTGTTTTAGTGAACATGATTTAATGCAGTGGTGGCGAACCTTTGGCACTCCAGATGTTACGGACTACAATTCCCAACAGCCCCTGACAGCATGGCCAATTGGCTGATGGGAATTGTAGTCCATAACATCTGGAGTGCCAAAAGTTTGCCCCCGCGAATTTAATGTGATGGTTTTATTGGTTGTACACTGCCCAGAGCCCTTTGGGGATGAGGTGGTATATTAAATCTGATATATAAACAAACAAACGTTATAAACTAGGTAAATGAAGTAGTTGTGGTTTGTCAATACTGGGTAGGTTGTGATGTTAGATGTTCTTCTGAATTTCAGCCCATCTTGTAAATAAACTTAGCTGCATTCAGACTTGCTGAGATCCCTCTTAACAATTCCCTTCACAGAAGCAGTCATGGAGAAAGAAAAAGGGCCCTGGCAGGTTGGGCAATTAAATATCCAAGGGAAGTCCCCACATGTAAGACTTGAAGAGCCAGGAACAGGCCCAAGAAGCTGTCCTGTCAATTCTTCAAGAGGAGAAAGATGCAAGCGGGTGGTGGTGAAAGGCTTACCAAGGGGTTCCTAATCAGCATGGGGAGACCTGGTGCTCAGAATGTGGTGGTGGTGGTGAGGGGCATATTTGACCAAAATGAATTCAATTTGGGTCAATTTAGGACAACTCATTTCAGATCAACATAGGGTAATATGTTGTCCACCATCAGTTGGAAACATGATGGGTGGCCATCCTTCTTAACAATAATAACTGTGCATGACCTCAGCCCTATGGGGTTTTCAAGGCAAGAGATGGGTATTGTTTTGAAATTTCCTGTCTTTGACTAGCAATCTCTGTCTTCCTTAGTGGTCTCCCATCCAAGTACTAACTTGCCAAGCTTCCAACCTCTAATGAGCTTCAGCTAGGTTGAGAAAGTTACTTCAGACCTGGCCATGGGATCCTTAACTTGTCCTTGGAATGGCAGTCTTCTCGTTCATTTCCACTTGACAAACAGAGAGGAGGGGGCTCAATAGTAGTATGTGACTCCATATGCTGTGTGTGGGGCACAAAGATGTTACTGTTCAAGTCAGCTCATAGTTTTTTGCATCTAAAAACAATGGTTGGTTACCCACCCCAACTGAACTTAAGGGATATGACAACATGTAACATTCTTTAGCACTCACATGAAATTAATCTTCTTTTTGAATACAAATGTCTCTCATCTCAAAATTGTCAAAACGCCTTAGAATACTAAATCATCATCAGAGGGTAGATTCTAAAACAATGACAAACAGCGAAGTCCTATGAAGAGTTACACCAGTCAAAGACCATTAAAATGAATAGGCTTAGATGGGAGTAACTCTCCTTAGGACTGGACTGCAACACATCTAGTGGTGCCAGAGAAAACCTTGTGAGTATTGCTGAGTGAAAAAAAAATCTGCTTCCAAGGCTCCACATTCTTCCTAAGAAGGAGCAGCAGTGGCGTAGGAGGTTAAGAGCTCGTGTATCTAATCTGGAGGAACTGGGTTTGATTCCCCGCTCTGCCGCCTGAGCTGTGGAGGCTTATCTGGGGAATTCAGATTAGCCTGTGCACTCCCACACATGCCAGCTGGGTGACCTTGGGCTAGTCACAGCTTCTCGGAGCTCTCTCAGCCCCACCTACCTCACAGGGTGTTTGTTGTGAGGGGGGAAGGGCAAGGAGATTGTAAGCCCCTTTGAGTCTCCTGCAGGAGAGAAAGGGGGGATATAAATCCAAACTCTTCTTCTTCTCTTCTTCTAATTGAAACTTAAAATCGAGCCATATCGTCTACAACCGTCCCCCCCTCCCCCCCGGCAATGCTTCCATCTTTGATTATTTAAACTAGAGATTGCTGGAATGAAGCTTTAACACAGACTGCGCTTTTCACACACTAGCCATTGCTGGTTCATAAGAAAGCGAATACTAGTATGTTAAAATGTGCTTCCAAGTCTCCATATTTTCCATAGATGAAAATTGGAGGACTAGCCATGGTTCTGCAAAAGCCTCCCACCCCAGTCTTAGACTATTTAAACTAGAGATTGCTGGAATTAAGTTGTGACACAAACTGTGCTTTTCACACAACTGACCTACGTCAGTCACAGCTGCCTTCTTTCCAGTTAGTTTCATAGCGATACTCTTTCAGGGATGCACAGAACTCCTACCAAAAAGAGCCACTTCGGTTAAGTGAAACTTTGCTTCCCTGAAAATCCTCAGATGTTTTGCCTTAGCAGAGTTGCCTCCAAACTTCATTCCGGGCAAATTAAATAACTCTAGGGCTCGCCAGGGAATATAAATCAAGTTTCCCTTCTGGAAAGTCCTCCTAATTTTACCAGAAGGGTCACAAGAGAGAGAAGCACACAGGCAGTCTGATTTAAGTAATAGTTTTATAAAGCTATTGAACCAACTTTTACTTTTGTTTTTATTTTTCACATTTTGAGCTACTATGGCAATGTACCATAGCAGACCTGTTAATGAAAAGCATAAGACACTGAAGTAGAAATATTCCAGCACAATTAAACAAGCACCAGCAAGAAAATAATCAAATTTACAGTACAGCATTTAATGTTTTGCACAAAACAGAGCATTAAAATGTGGCACCTAAAGCTGTTCAAGTGAATTTGGGGGCAGCCCTTTCCATATCTGTGGTGTTACCTGCTCAAGCGTCTCAAAGGGCAAGAATTCATCTCTACAAAAGATACCCCAAATAGTACCAAAGCACAGGGGAATTCCTATGGGAACGGTCCATTGGTAGACTTACCCTGAAGAGGCCTTCTCCTGGACGGCGACGAGGGCATCCTGATTGGGTGATTTCCCAATCCATTATCAGGGAGGCAGGAACTACTTTTTTGTTGCAACTTCCTGTGATGGGTTGGGCATCCAATTTGCCCCCAGAATTTGACTAACATAGCAGTAACTAGTAGAAGAGAGAGTCAGTATACATGCAAAACAACAGGAAGTAACAACAGAGCAACTGTAGAACATAAACCTTAACCTGAGTTCCAATACTCATTAATGCTGGCTTATCGCTAACTATAACTTGATGAATATATCTAACTAAGTAAGCTCCAGGGGGGGCCAGGATGCCCTCGTCGCCGTCCAGGAGAAGGCCTCTTCAGGGTAAGTCTACCAATGGACCGTTCTCCTGGAGGCGACCTCGGGCATCCTGATTGGGACCTCCCTGAGCAGTGTCCCCTATAGGAGTGGAGCTTCTTAGTCCCCGAACCGTGCTCTAGCACTCTGTGCCAGCGACCTCGTTAGCTGCCAAGGTGTGCTTAACCTATAGTGTTTTGTGAGCGAGGTCGCGGGAAGACCAAGTGGCCGCTTTGCAAATGTCCTCTATAGGGATGTGGCGGCGGAGAGTCAAGATTGGCGGCCGCACTTCTAGTTGAGTCGCTGTGATGCCCGAGCAGGGAGTTTTGAGGCCCTATATGCCTCCGTTATGCAGGATCTTATGGCAGAACTGATGGACGCTTTTGACATGGGACAGCCTAGATTGGGTGTCGAGACGTTGACGAACAGGGTTTCAGTTTTCCTGATGGGTTCGGTTCTAATTATAAAGGCCTTGAGTGCTCTACGAACGTCCAGTTTGTGCCAGATTATTTCAACTAAGGTGAGAGGAAGAAAAGAATGTAGGAAGGACTACCCTGTTTCATGTGGAATAGGGATCGACCTTGCCAAGGAGCGAAGGACGGGTCTAGCCTTAGTACAACTCTGTCCTTGTTGGAAGGTGCATAACTGAGAGTTAATTGAAAGGCGTAGTTCCTGATACTCTTCTGGCGGACGTGACAGCCACCAGGAGGAGGAGTTTCATACGGAGCCATTTTAGTCCTATTGATTAAATTGGTTCAAATGGAGGTTTTGCTAGGGCATTGAGGACTGTACTCAGACGCCATGAGGGAAACCTATGAACTACTGGGGTTTGTTTCTGTCTAACTCCCTTCAGGAATTTAATCACGTCAGGGTGTCTAGAAGCCGGCATTTCCTGAAGGAGGGGCCAGACCGTAGACAGGGCTGCCACTTGTCTTCTTAGGGTTGAGCTTCTCAGGCCCCTGTCGAAGCAAATCTTGCTTAAGAACTTGCAGTACTTGAGGTATTGTGGGACGGAGCGGACTAGCCCGATGTTTGTCGGCCCACTGAACGAATGTCCTCCAAGAAGAGTTGTAGATTCTGATGGTAGAAAGGTCCTGCGAGGAAACAATGATGGTATCCAGCTACCTTCCTGGAATACCCTTGTTAATTAAGGATTCCGTTCAAGCTCCAGGCGGTCAAAGCAAAACCATTGAGGATCGGGATGATGAACTGGAGCCTTGTGTCAGAAAGCATGTTCTGCTGGTGTGGGGAAGAGGGGTAGAGGTGGGGCCGACGGATAGCTGCAGAATGGGAGGAGAACCATGGTCGCCTGGAGCCACCATGGCTTCACTAGGGGATGACCTTTCGCACTTCTCTCCTTCCAAATCTTTCGCAGAAGTTTGGGGATGACGGGGATAGGAGGGAAGGCAAGTTAGAGGGAGTGTGGGGTGGCCAAGCTGGAAGTCAGGGCTGCCTGTGCCCCCCTGGCCCGAGTCTGATGGGAGAGTACCTGGTGATGAATTGTGGAAGTTGATGAAGTTTTCGCCGATGCGGTATGCTAAGGAAGATCGATGTCTGGGTTGCCGAAGGTCTGACTTATGAGTTGGAAAATTGCCGGGTTCAGCTTCCATTCCGCTTCCAGAACAGTTTGTCTGCTTAGCCAGTCGGCTTCCACATTCAGGATTTCTGCTTACTGATTAGTGTTTCGCCTGTGAGGGACAGGAGGTGAGATTCTGCTTGGAGTGAGGGAGTCGGCTGCTTCCTGATGGAGGCGTGCACGACCCGAGGAGCCCTCCTTGATTGTTGACATGTGCCTTGGTCAGCAATGTTGTCTGTTCTAGATCAAGATGTGTTGGTTCTGTATGAACGGTATGCAATGGTGAGGAGGGAGCCAGGCCTTAGTGCGGCGATCATCTCCAGCAGGTTGATCGGTAGTTGGGCTTGATGTGGGGTCCAGGTGCCCTGCGCCTGGTGGCCCTGGCAGGTTGCTCCCCAGCCAGCTGAAGGCTAGCACGGCATCGTGAAAGATCTGAATCCCCGATTTTCTGGTAGGAGTAAAACCAGTTGCCTGAGCATAGATTCTTGTGGTGAGGACCACCATGTAAAGGCTGTTCTGGAGTTGAGAGGTGAGAACAATCCGAGAAGTCCTGTTTCTGCATTATTTATGTTGGTAAAGAGGTAGCACTTTCTAGAAGGGTCCGTGCATGCGCTTAGTCTCGCCCCATTGCAGCGATGCTCTATGACAGAGATGAAGAGGCCCATCGAAGTTTGCGTTAAGCTGTAGAATGGAGGCTCTTCTGGCTGCCCTGAACAGGGGAGACCATCATTCTCTGGATCTTTACTGTTTTGTAAGTAGAGGGATAAACAGGGCATTGTGTGTCGTATATCGATGAATTTTGAATGCCCAGATGGCGATATGCGTGTGCTTGAGGGCTCAGGGAGCTTTTCTGGAAGTTGATAAGAAAGCCGTTAGCCGTGGTCAAAATTGGATTGCATAGCGACGTTTGAAAGATCCTGTGAGTTCTGTCGCCTGGATGGGGACCTCACCAGGATAATAGATCCAAATATAGGATGGACGCGTGGATCCCTTTGTTCTCGGAGGGCTGCGTGATGGCAAGGAGTACCTTTATTGAAAACTCTGGGAGCTGTGGCCAGCCCGAAGGAGTGGGTAGAGCTTTCTAGTATTAGGAAATGAATCTTGGCTCGGCCACGGGTAGATCTGGACGGAAGGCCCTGTGGAGGGGGGTTGATACATTGCACGGAGATAGGCTCCTGTCAAGTCCAGAGAAGAAAAGGTGATCTCCGTAGGGCGAAAGGAGTTCTCGACAATGGATCTGAGGGTTCTTATCTTGAAGCGGGCGTAGAGGCCGGGATGTGTCTGTTCACAAATCCTCAAGGTTCAAGATGAAGGCTCTCCATTCTCCGCCTGCTTGGAACGGAACTGTAAAAGTGGGAGTAGACACCGCGAGAAACGTTAGCGAGGAAGGAACTGGATTTACGGTAGCACGATTTTTGAGGAGATGTTGGATAGCCGTCAAAGCGTCCTTTTCTTTATACGAGGTTTTTGTGGACCGGAGATGGATAGAATGGGGGGGTTTGGCGTGCAGAAAGAACTTCAAATTAAAAGGATAGTCTGGCCGATGCATTTCACACCTCCTGGTCCAGCCCGGTGCGACGGTAATCATACAGTCCAAAGGTGTTGGAAGGATTGAGAAGCTGACGCCGACGGAAGGTCCGGGTTGAGTCCAGGATCTAGCTGGACCGGATGCGGGTTGGAAAAAGGAGACTGGCCTCACTCCCTTCCTGGCTGTCTGAAGTTAGTGGGGGGGCGAAAGGAAGAATTGTGGAAGTATTGGCTATTGTAGCTGCCGTAAAGAGCGCCTCACGCGAAGAGAATGCGTTTGGACACCTTCTAAGACCACCTTCTACCCTCATTGGAGGTTTCTGGCCAGTGTAATGCGTTGTGACCTGAACGGTAGTGTAGGGTTTTGAATTAGGAAGACAGCCCTGGTCGGATCTGGCAACAAATCTGGGCATGAAGTCTTTTTTGCTGCCCTTTGACTCCACGAGCACCGCGTCTAGCTCTTTACTGAAAAGGCGGGTGCCGTGGTAGTCATAAGAGGCTACCACCTGTTTTGAATGGAAGTCTGCTCTGCCATTGGCGTGAGCCAGAAGCTTGCGCTCCTGGCCCACTACTCCGAGACCTAGGGATCGCGCGGAAACTGGGATGAGGGCATCAAAGGTGGAGTCAGCCCAAAGAAAGAAAACTGCCATATGGCAAGGCATTCTTTTCTACGCCCTCTCTGACTTCCCCCCCTGGAATTCAAGGTGGAATTATGTCCTGCAAGAATCTCTAAGTGGGACCCCAAACAATGGATACTCTTAAGCCATGAGTGGGAGGATGCAGGCTTAATGCTCCTGATGGTAAGAGCCGAAGTCTGTCGTGGACTCTCTTTTAGAAAGGTGTCAATTAAGCGGTCAGAGGGTCCCTCGATTGTGCCACCTCCTCCGTCTTTGAGTGGCGAGTCCACCTTGACTGGAGAGCAACTACTGGTGCGGGATCCACTGGTGGTGTAATGAATGAAGGAGGCATGGATGTGTTCTGCAGAGAACATACAATTTCTTGGAGAAAGGATTTGGGGAGGATCTACTGGCTTCTAATGAATTTAGCCACTTCTGCTTCATCCTTCTCGAAGCTATTCCGGGGCCGGAAAGGCCTGAGGGTATCCTCTGAAGCTGGGGAAAAATTCCCTTGCTCCCTTTGGGCAACCCCTTGACTGGATTTTTTTTTTGGAGAGTGGAGGCCGTGGAAGGGTCCTCCGCGTCTGCTGCATCGTGCAATTCAAGGGCAGCTATGGTTTTCGCCATCATAAGAGCTGCAATTCAAATTCTTGTTTGAAGAAGCCGATTTGCATTTCGCTCATTGGTTTCTATAGAGGCTGCCTCCCCTTCGGAGGAAATGGTCTGAGGAGTTTCCACGGATTCTCCGTCCACTGGGTGTTCCCTCATCAAAGGGGATGGCAAGGGGGTCCCTGTATCTGGAGGTGGAGGGACGGGGAC
This sequence comes from Sphaerodactylus townsendi, assembly GCF_021028975.2. NCBI lineage: Eukaryota > Metazoa > Chordata > Lepidosauria > Squamata > Sphaerodactylidae > Sphaerodactylus > Sphaerodactylus townsendi. Next base: position 18,429,792 of record NC_059430.1, read on the forward strand.
TGTCTGAGCTGGAAGAGGAGCTGGGACTGTACCTTCTCCTTTTGTCTCTGAGTTGGGACCTATATCTGCCTAACTTAGTATAACGCTTTACCTCTATCTCCTCTCTATCCCAAGAGCAATGTGGCTAAAGGCTTTGGAAAACATTTTTTATTAGATGGGCTGAGGAGGCATTGGCCCAAGGGTTTGCATTAGCAGGAGAGAGGACCTTGCCAGCTGAGGAATGGCTCCTTCCCCCCCCCCCATTGCCCCGATCTTGCCTGGAGGTTGCAGGAGCGGATGCTTCTGAAGCGTCCCCTGGGTCTTCTGAAAAAGCCGCCGAGCCCACAATGTCGCGTTGAACGCTTCTCCCCCGCCTTCTTCTGGTTCCTTTCCCATCCGTTCGCGCCGGGAGGGAGTCACCCGCCGCGGCCCTGAGAGGGGCGCTTGGTGCTCCCGTCGGCGGACTGAGCAGCCATGTCGTCATGGCGCTTTTGCCGCTTGGCGCGCTGTTTTGGCGCCTTTTTTCCTTTTGGCGCCGCTTTCTTGCGCTGGGTTCCTTGTTACCGCGCCGCCCGGCCGGCGGTTGTAGTGGCGGACGCCTTCAGGCAGGCGTCCGATTAAGCCGAGCTTATATGCTTCACACCCAGCTTCGAGGTGGTTGCCCTGAGTCGCCCGCTCCATGCTGTGCTGGCGGAAGGTTGCCTTCGAGGGGAGAAAGATACGAAAGTGGGCGGCCATTCCCACGGCCCGGCCGGGCTCTGGCGAAGGAGCGTTCCACCGGAGAGGAGAAAGCTTAAGAGGGAAGACAGAAGAGCACTTAAGACAGAAGGGACTCCAGCAGACAGGGCACAATGAAGAAAACGAAGAAAAAAGCGTAAGAAAAAAAACCAAGCTGGAACTCCAGAAGTATTGGAGCCTAACTCCAAGATCTGCACTCCCTGCTAGGCAGGAAATGAAACTGGGGAACGGAATTGAAGGCCTGAACCCATCACAGGAAGTTGCAACAAAAAAGTAGTTCCTGCCTCCCTGATAATGGATTGGGAAATCACCCAATCAGGATGCCCGAGGTCGCCTCCAGGAGAAAAACCACTCCTGTAAGTATCTGAGATTAGGGAGGTGTAGGTGTTTAAAGGCAAGTCTGAAAGCTTGGAATCCAGATTAAAGCAAAACTAAAGCTGTGCATGACAGGTTACATCCCAAAAAACAGTGGCCAAAGGAACACAACACACAGGATTTTCAAAGATTTGCATACTTCTAGCATGGGGCTCATCAACTCCAGAAGGTGTCCAAATTCATGGGTTCTACTGCAAGACGTGGACGCTGGGTAAAACATAGAATTTTACTTGCGAAAGGCTGGAACGCCACTAGCTCAATGCACATGAATACAACTCCTTAAACTTGGTAGGCAACTTTGACGTCGGCTTCCAGTGACTGATCACTTATACCAACTTGGCTCTCCATTCCTTGTAATGGAGATGTGTGTGGTCAGCTATGCCCTTTTCAACAAAAGGGATTAAGCAGAATGGCTTTTTGTACTGGCCCTTGGAGCTTTTATACGTTGGGTGATAACTTCTTTTTTGCTATTTTTATAGTTTTGGTTTTTGTTTGTGGACTGCTTTAAGGATATCATTTTAGGTTACTAGTTCAATGCTGTTTTTCCGCCCTTGGCTTGCTTTTAATACTATTAAACAATATTAATCAAATGATTCTGTACTACTGTTTTTACTTGTGAATGGCTCCGGCAAAGTAGCATCTAAATTCTCCGAACAGTATTAAAAGAAGAGACACAGAAAACCCGCAAGAACATTTCCCAGCAATTGTCTTGACATTTGAAGAACTTGCTGTTAACTTCTCAACGTGTAACACATTGTAACTTTGACTTTTTCTGCCTATTGGACTTTTCCTGTTTTTCTTAGGAGATGATCCACAAGCGTTGGAATCAAGTTAGTCAAAGTTCCTCCGGTCTGCCCACCCCTGTGCATCTTTATAGCCGTGGAGTCAAGTTTATCTTCTTCTGCACATGGTTTAAATAGTAAAGATTTTAAAGGAAAGGTGCATCTGTTATTGGTATTATAATTGGTGTCACAGGGGCACCCCCTTATTTTTTTTAAAAAAGGCTTAAAATGACAATATAATATTATAGTGTTACACTGATCTCCTTGGGGAGATAGGATCCTGCCTCCCTGATTGGTGGATGGATTACCCGATGTCCTCGAGCTCAAATGGAGAAATAAGCAATGTGCAATTGGTCTAGAGAGTAAAACTGTTAACCTAAGTGATTGGCAGAGTAATGCTCACATTGCTGCTGCTGCATGTGCTAGTATAACAGAAGAAGGGAATGCGTTTCTTGCAGAAACAATTGATATGTCACAGGAAATGCTCATATAGGAATACTCTAAGGAAGTAGCAGCAAAGCTATAGGCCAAAAATTTTGAAACAAAAGAAAATTCAAATGTCTAGTACGCAGTTTAGTGACACACAATGCTGCGAATAAGAAGAAATTTAGAAGAGCATGAAGAGAATACAAGGCTAATGACATACAGTTGCAGTGTTCATTTGCTGCACTTCCTAGCCAAAGGCACAGGTGCTGAGACCTTAGGATGGCGTCGTTGGGGAATTACTTCTAAATACTTCTGTAACAATCATTTTGCAGCCTCAGCTCTGAAAGGAATGGGTGGAATGTCATGTGCTCTCAAACTGTGAGCTTGTGAAAGGATATCCCCAAGAAAAAACGAGACATGATTCAATTTTTTATTCAACTTTTAGGTCGTCCTTCCCGAAGACCTAAAAGTTGAATAAAAAATTGAATCATGTCTTGTAAACTACCCCAATGGGTTGGGGTGGTTTACAATAAAACACTATTAAAACAATAATACCATGCAATTTATTCTCTCTGGGGGACAAAACATTTGTAACTACTCCCACTGCCAGGTCTATCATTCATACATTCGGGAGGAGAAGAAAAGGAAAAAAGGGATGACAACAGGAAAGGGGAAAGACGAAAGGGAAGGTAGGACAGATTACTTGAGACCCACTGATGTCCTCAACCATGGACGTGGTGGAACAGCTCTGTCTTATAAGCCCTGGGGAACTGGGTCTCACTTGACAGAGCCTGGGGGCCTGGGTCTTACTTGACAGAGCATCCAGCATAGTGTAGTGGTTAAGAGCAGGTGCATTCTAATCTGGAGAACCGGGTTTGATTCCTTGCTCTACCACTTGAGCTGTGGAGGCTTATCTGGTGAACAAGATTAGCTTGTGACCTTGAGCTAATCACAGTTCTTCGGAGCTCTCTCAGCCTCGCCCACCTCACAGGGTGTTTGTGGTGGGAAAGGAAAGGGGTATATAAATCCCTTTGAGTCTCCTTGCAGGAGAGGAAGGGGTATATAAATCCAAACTCTTCTTCTTCATCCACCAGGCTGGGGGACAAAGCCGAAAAAGCCCTAGCCGAGGGCAGTCAAGACAGTCTTCTTGCCAGGGATCACCAGTAGGTTGTCATACTGGTTCAGGGACTTACTGGGAGAGGCGGTCCCAAAGATGCAAGAGTCCCAAACATTAAGGGCTTTGAAGCTCAGTACCAGAACCTTGGACTTGATCCAGTGTTCCACCTGAAGTCAATGCAGCTGGCAGCACCAGTTGAACATGCAGAGTGAGTTGCAGTAATCCAATCTGGAGGTGACGTTTCATGGATCACTGTAGTTAAGTCAGACTGCAATGGGTAAGGCACCAATTGTCTTGCCTGCGCTAGGTGATAAAGACAGTTATGGAGCTTAAGCCAAACCGCTTAATTTGCCATCAATAATATCTACCGGTATGTCACAGAACCACTAGTTCTAAAGCAGTTTTATAAATGGTTTGAAGCAGAAACTGATCCAAACAGGCTGAAAAAGGCACTGGGAAGGGGGAATGCTCAAGAGATGTGCGTGCTACTTGTAAGGTACCTGGCGCACGTCCCTGGAGAGGCAGCATATAAAATTGCATCTTCCACATAGGGAGGAATGTTTACAAGCTACCTCTAAGGGTGGAAGGTGCAATTTGGAAATGATTCAGACACAATGCTGAAAGAATGCCAGACCCGCATCATTTGGTCATTTGAGAATGGTACCCATATGGTTATACAGTATTTGCGCATGTTCAAACACAGTAGCTGTCAGGTAAGGGGTTACTGTTATGTGATGAGATCACTATCATTTCAATGAGACATTAAACAAATCGTAACCTGAATTCACTCAGAATTCTAACATTAGATGATTGCACTGCTTATGCAGACAGATGAGGAAGAAGAAGAGTTTGGATTTATATCCCCCCTTCCTCTCCTGTAGGAGACTCAAAGGGGCTTACAATCTCCTTGCCGTTCCCCCCTCGCAACAAACACCCTGTGAGGTAGGTGGGGCTGAGAGAGCTCAGAAGAACTGTGACCTTCTTAAAGTCACCCAGCTGGCATGTGTGTGAAGTACACATCTAGATCTGAATTCCCCAGAAAAGCCTCCCCACAGCTCAGAGGCTGACAGAGCTGAAGATCAAACCCAGTTCCTCCAGATTAGATACATGAGCTCTTAACCTCCTACGCCACTGCTGCTCCAGATGCAGCTAGCTGAGCCACCTGCCCCATAGATAGCTGGTCACCCTGCCTAATTTCCCCCATTGCTCTCAGCGGAGTGGCAGCACTTTCATTCTGCATCTGCTTGCTTACAAAAGGATAGGTTATGGGGCAGTGTGGGCTAGGGGAGAACCAGCCACTTGAACAAAGCAGCACAAACTGGGCTTCAAGGGAATTAAAAAAGTAGATGAAAAATACAAAGGATCGCTGAAAAGAACACTCATATATATGATACTGTTGGGGGGGGGGGTGTTTATAAAAGTAACAACGCATGCAGAGAACTGGAATTGCAAAGGAGATGTAGGAGACACACAGTTATTGAACTTTGGGTGAAATTCAGATACACGTACTAGTGGAAATACTATTTAACTCTGGGGTGGATCCAGCCAATAATACACTGTTTCCCAATATAAGTGGCCCTTTTCTCTGATGTAAAAGCCATTTTAATTGGCAGAAGGTTCCTTAAGTGGCCCTATCCAGACACCAAGGCTGTGGGATGCGGCACTACTACCGTGCTAGTCTGCTCCCTCCAGAGTGCTTTAGGTCAGTGTGGGGAGGAGGGGAAGACAACAAACCTCCCTGGACAGCCAAAAGCCCTCTATGGGGCTGAACAGATTTATGCCAATCTTGTGGGTGACATAAGACCAGGGTGCCACCTGAGGCCTGACTATTGTCAGCAACACCCCCAGGAACGTTCTGGTCCACCCCACCCCCATGCTGGCTTCCAATCAGACATCAATGCAAAGTGGAACGCCAGCAGCCCTTTCAGGTTGGGCGCCATGGATGTCCACGTGCCTGCTTCCCAGCCGCCTAGGTTGCCCATCTCACCGTGCATTTGCCAAATGAACCAGTGGGATGGGCAAATGCACCGGCCCCAAAGAGCCACTCACCTCTCCAACTTTGGATGGGGCTATTAGGAAGAGGAAAGAGAGGAAAAGCTGGTTTTTATACCGCACTTTTCTCTACCTTTAAGGAGTCTCAAAGCAGCTTACAATCGCCAACAGACACCTGCTGAGGTAGGTGGGGCTTAAAGAGTGCTTCTCATGTGGACGACTGGGGAATCAAACCTGGTTCTTCAGATTAGACTCTGCTGCTCTTAGTCACCACAACAAGCTGGAACATGGGCTACAAGTATTGTTTTTAAACTTTGCTTGGTGGAATGGTAGGATTCACACTCCAATTAACATAAAGGTGGTTAAGAAATAAAATGTGCTTGACTTGATTTAATAGAAACTGCTTGAGACGCATTCCTGAAGATCTTTTTTATTGAAGAGTTGGATTTTCTTTTTTGTTGTTTCCAAGGTAAGAGCACACACAGATTCACTGGATAAGGCTAGCTGCACAAGTATTGTTCTTGCTTGGAAATAACCAGGAAAGAGAATTCTGGGTTGGTATAAAAGTGGGACACAGTTCACTTGCACAGGCAGGCATACACCCTCTATTTTTTTCCTATAAGTTGCCTTTCATGCCTACAGAAGCAAATACAATACTACTTGGGGAATATTGTGATGATGAGGAAGGAGGGTTGAATTGAGATCCCCCCTTTCTCTCCTGTAAGGAAACTCAAAGGAATTTACAATCTCCTTTCCCTTCCCTCCCCCCCCCCACCCACAAAAACACCCTGTGAGGTGGGTGGGGCTGAAAGAGCCCCAAAGAACTATGACTAGCCCAGGGGTAGGGAACCTGCGGCTCTCCAGATGTTCAGGAACTACAATTCCCATCAGCCCCTACCAGCATGGCCAATTGGCCATGCTGACAGAGGCTGATGGGAATTGTAGTTCCTGAACATCTGGAGAGCCGCAGGTTCCCTACCCCTGGGCTAGCATCAAGGTCACCCAGATGGCTTGTGTTGGGAGTGCACAAGCTAATCTGGTTCACCAGATAAGCCTCCACAGCTCAAGTGGCAGAGTGGGGAATCAAACCCAGTTTTCCAGATTAGAGTGCACCTGCTCTCTGGGGTGGGACTACAACTTGCCCTTTGTCCAGGACCTTGATTTCCTACACAGACCCGTGTTAATTAGTACACTGGGGCCCCTCTGCAAACATCCCACCTATCAAAAAGTTGTTTATATCTGGACAGTTTGCAGAGAACGCAAGTGGACAAATTCATTCTATAGTATCCTGAAATGAAGCCACATGGCTGTACCCGTTATTTTTGATAAAGAATCTGAGATATCACCAAGCACGCTGATCTGCCTCTGCTTTCTCTCTTCCAGTTTAACACACCATCAGTCAAAGGGGAAATTCCTTCTGGCCAAATCCTTGAAGGCTGTAATAAATTTAGAAGTCCAATTATTATCAGACTGATAAAAGAGGGAAAAAATGAATTGAAAAGGAAAGGAAAAGATCGCTAAGCTTCTAGATACATTTAAAGGACTAAAGAACTTCTACATTCAACTTGATAATCCTTCTCCTAGAAAGCTTTTTTTTTCCCTGGCTGGAATATTTATTATGACAGTTGCATAAAATGGACTAATTCAATTTCAATGTGGAAAGGGATTTAAAATATATAAGAAGGAGCCATAATCTTTGTGTTTACTAAGATATGCACAGACCAACTTTCCAGCACCAAGAGTGGGATGTAGTTTAAAACAGCAAAGATAATTTAGCTGCGTGTGAATAGCTGCTCTTCAGTAAAACGCTGCCAAAATTAAATCGGAAATGAAACGGCACTTTGTAGTCATTGGCCGCCCAGCGGGGTACGCCTAGTTAAAAACCTGGAGTGAAAAGGGCGATTGACCTACATTGCTACGAGCTTCGTGCAGCTGCACTTTCATATTTTTCGCTGCATTCGATGAAGCTCATTAGTTAATGCAACCGAATTACCTACACTTGCCAGACATTCATTTATTTTCATACCACATGGTCTGATGCGAAGTTCAGCGGCAGAACTACACAGCTCCCCGCTAAGCAGCCGCCTGGAAAGTTATCTGCTCTTGTTATTCTCCTTGTGCGACAGAAAATAAGTGTGGGATGCCAGGACTCATTCCGATTCTGTAGGTAGACGAGGCAGCATGCTATATTTTGAACGCAAAGATCAGGCTCACGTGTTAGGAAGCCACGTTCCTATTTTAAGTAATACATTTTGAATCTGCAAGGGGGGGTAAAGTAAAAATCATACAGATCAGAGCTGACTTTTCATAGGACCTCTGCGACAGACTGCCATGATATAGCAGCAGGAAAACATACATAGAATCTGGGGTTACTCTTAATGGAAACTGTTGATAACAGCGAATGTTTCCCGCCCAGCCATTTCTGATCCCAGATAAGTTGATTTATGAGTCACAGGAGGCCAAGTAATAGCCACATGGAGTGGGCAACTGTAGGGACAAGAGGATGATGTTGCTCCTCCTTTCTTCTTCTGCCAACGGACTATCACTGATGAGTAAGGAAGAAGGGAGCGATTCTGCCCCATTCATACATCAGCCTTCCCATCCACATGGCTGCTATTCCATGTAGGTCCCACAACCCCTTGAATAAGCTTTTCCAGGTTTGGTAATGGCTGACAGGGGGACAGGAAAGCAAGGAAGATCCTTTCAGGTGGGTAGCAGTGTTGGTATGTGGAAGAAGAGCAAGATTTGAGTCCAGAAGCACTCTAGAGATCAAAAAGCTTTTGAGAACTGAAGCTCCCTTTGTCAGACAGGAGGACCGGAGATTCTTTAGTAGATTTCACCAGGTGCTTGTGCTGGGTCCAACCCAATGGCATTTACAATGTTGAGTAAAGTACGAAAAGATGGCTTTCCAAAAAATGCAGACATCTCTGATAAGCTGAAGGCAAACAAATATGGGACGATCACAGTTACTCAGTTCATCTACTAAATCTCTTATCCCTGAGTTTTGACATTCATGCCTTCGCATGCTATACCACCAGGAAGTATCCAGGTCTTTCTTTCCCTCTTCCACCCTTAAAATTCTCCCATGAGATAAGTTAGGCTGAGAGAGTCAAAGATTCAAGGGTACCCCGAGACCTTCACGACATAATGAACTTCTGAACCCCAGCCTCTCTGGCGTCTACACTTGTAACTACCGGGTCCAGAAGAGAGCAACCAATATGGTAAAAGATCTGGAATCCATGTCCTACAAAGAGAGACTTGGGGAGCTGGGGATGTTTGGTGAACAAAAGGTTAAGAGGTGACATGATAGCCATGTTTAGATATTTGAAGGGATGTCATGTTGGTGAGGGAGCAAGCTTGTTTTCTGTTGCTCCAGAGACTAGGACCAGGAGTAATGGGTTCAAGGTGAAGGAAAAGAGATTCCTGACAGTAAGGGCTGTTTGACAGTGGAATGCACTACCTCAGAGTGTGGCGGAGTCTCCTTCTTTGGAGGTTTTTTAAGAGAGGCTCGACGGCCATCTGTCAGGAATGCTTTGATTGTGTGTTCCTGCATTGCAGGGGGTTGGACTTGATGGCCCTTGGGGTCTCTTCCAACTCTATGATTCTACCGCATCATACTGATACACGCTCTCTCACACACAGAGAGGCCTCATAATGAGTAGGCCACTGGTCCATCCAACTCAGTATTTCCCCCACATAGCTATTCAAACTCCTTTTTAACTGGAGATAGCAGGGTTCAACCTGAGACCTTTTTGCCCAGAGAAGATACGCTTGCAATGACTCAAGGAGTCTCCTCTGAGTGTTGTGATGAAGAAGCCACCCTGAGCAACTGGCGAATCTCACAGGATGGAACCAGAGCCATTTCCACACACAGCGAAGCAATATACCCCTAGCTTAGCCATTGACGTACAGGGGGCTGTAGCCAACTCCAATGGAGACGTCCAATATATCTACTCATGACTTCCACACAGTGTCTATGCGCCCAAGATAATGCCCGAAGAAGTTCTATTCCTTTAAAGTAGTAAAGCAGCCCATATTAGTTCGAATACTTTTCCAGCTGATAATCTTGCTATGCGGTTACAACTGGTCATTAGTCAGGGTAACAGATTGTAAGGAAACTCGCTGCCAATCAGAATGGAGGGCAGATTGCAAGAGAGCAGGTCACAAAGGAGACATTTCCCACCTCGATCCGTGGGTGGGAGGTTAACTAGATTAATCAGGTACTCCATTTCTTTAAAAAGAGAGAGAGCCATGAGAAATCAATGAAGGATACTTCAAACACAGCTTGAAGTTTATAAACAAAAAGAGAGAAGGAAAGGTTCGACTATTAATTTAGCCACACAGCTATAAAATAATTGTAACTGCTACTCTACAGAGTGGATGGGCAATTTGATACTCTGTCTGCATTTTAGCTCCATCTCGAGAGTCTTATCAATTATACTTTGACAAGGAAAAATTCGACATTTCCAATTCATATACGCCAATACGGATATTCACTATATTCACCATATTTTCGCTTATCAGAATGATTCCAGATGGCTTTTTTGTGCTGGATTTTTGCAACGCGAGTTCTCTTTTGAAAGTAAATGCTCTTTAAATTAATGGGAGGAGAAGCCCATTCGGAAACAGAAACCAAAAAACATATTTAATAAAAGTGCCACTTTTAATATCGCAGTTGTCTATGCAAGCATATTTTCTTAAGCCGGTTTTAAAAAACTCCCTGTCAGATGCCAGTTTAGGAACACGTTTTCAAACTATATTCCGGAGACCCCTATGTTTTACCAAAAGCTTTAAAAGAGATGATCAGTGAGCACTGAGCAAGTTACAACCTGTAGTCACAACACGTACACCAAAAGGTGTGGCGTGGTGTGACACACTTTTAAAGGAAAATTCAAATGGGGTAGCAGCATGGACTAATCAGCCCAGACGAATGCTTCTTTTGAACCCATGGAGTTTTCTCAGTATTTCACCTGGAATCTTCTTTACCAAACTGAGGTTCTAGGGAACATGTAAATGTGTTTCTTTGGTAACAATATGGGGAAAAGGATTTCTTAATGTAGAAAATAAAAGAAGAAGAAAAAGATACAAAGAACAAAGATAGAAGACTACTCTACCTCACAAATACAATGCCACAATTTTTACCTCAGATTTCTTTTTTTGAATATGAATCTTTCTGAGCCTGACTTATTTTAGGCACATGGATTAGTGTTCTATTTAAACACACCAACACACACAAACTTTGGATTATAAAGGAATACTTCCTCCCCACACCTAAGTTCAGGCCCATAGATCCTGGAATCAAGAAGGTGTGTTTACTAGTTTACTGCAGTTCATTCTGAAGATTCCCAGAGGCTCAAAACACACTCCATAAAAAATGCTGGACTTTTTTTAAAAGCAAAAGTTATAAAAGCACTGAGTTTTTTATTTAAAGTTAAACCCACCAATACAAAAACTTCTAAAAACACCTCTCCAATTTCTGGAACAAAAGAGGCAATGAGACTTCATCCAAAAAAAGCTCCAAATTCAGGAAGACTTCTCCTAGGTCAGTGGTGGCGAACCTTTGGCACTCCAGATGTTATGGACTACATTTCCCATCAGCCCCTACCAGCATGGCCAATTGGCCATGCTGGCAGGGGCTGATGGGAAATGTAGTCCATAACATCTGGAGTGCCAAAGGTTCGCCACCACGGTCCTAGGTATAACATTCCAAAGAGGAGTTGCGGGTACCAGGAACATACCCATGAACGAATTAACCATCTGTGCAACCTCCTCTGGACCAAGGCAAGTGTTTGGTGTCACAGGGGTGAAGTTTCTCCCTTGAAGTACTACAAACTAGGACTAACTACATTTGCATTTCTTAAATATGCACCACTAGGAAACATTAAGACTAAGGGCACCTTTGCACATGCAGAATAATGCATTTTCAATCCACTTTCACAATGGTTTGCATGTGGATTTTGCTATTCTGCACAATAGAATCCAGCTGCAAAGTGGATTGAAAGTGAATTATTCTGTATGTGCCAAAGCGCCCTTACAAAGCACAAATTCAGAGAATATGACCACTTCTGTACAGCAGAGACAAGAAATGAAATCAAAATAGGGATCTTCAGGTTGAAACAGCAAGTCTGAGAAATGTGAAGTCATCTTATTCTTTGTCAACCATTAAGCTGGGCTGAAATCAGAATCAGGAGACACAATCTTTTTAAAGGAGTCATACTTGTGAGTGTCCACTTCTTTTTGAAGTCAAAAAACCGCTGTGCATAAAAGTTGTTCCTCTTGGCATAGAGAGTTGCTCTTTCTTCACTGCTCCACAATCCCACAGTTTAATATGGCTTCTCGTGCTGCCCATGTAGAAGATTCGGGTAACAGAGGGAAGAGAAGCCCACCCTTAAAGACTCAAATAGGCAATATTACTTTTTTTTTTATTTACTTTTCAAAATTTATACCCCACCCGTCTGCCCCCATAAATGCTTCCAAGGGAGCCAACAAAGTAGAATATGGATAATAAAATCAAATTACCCACACACTATATCTTTGCAACCATTCACTGTTACAATCTTGGTGGATTTAAGTACATCAAAAAGAACAGATTCCCCACAAGCTGAATTTTGTGCCTGAGATCCCATTACAAATCCTTCTGCATTTCTGCCAAATCACAGTACACACAAACCCCATTTTCAGACTCCGGAGAGGAGACCACCTAAGATGCGCGAGCAAAGTGTATATATGTGTGTGTGGGTCATTAATAATCTATTTTTATTCTTTCCCAGAAACCACACACCCTCGAGGATGCAACAAATTAAAACCAAGTAGACAGGGGTAATACACCGTTCTACGATTCTCAAATAAATGAACGGATTTTTAAAAAAAAGCCTATAAATGGGGTAGCTTGAAGCCGCAACCTATCCCTAATCTGATCATTAGCACATGTAATTTATTCTCCGTATCCCTATCAAGTCGGTTACTAAATATGAAAAGCTTATTTGCCTACAAAAGATAGAGCACGTTTAACCATCTCCGGAATTAGCATAAAAATGGAGCTCACTTTTACAGGTTCACTGCATAGTTAAGTACATACAGAGGCAATGAAGCAAATGACTGCCGGCAATTACGTTAAGTGCATCAACTCAAAGTTTAACATAAATAGCGCGTTTAAGTATAAGCAAGCAATCGTGATGGGGAAAGATGGTGAGAAACCATGCCTAGATCGTCTAGGATACCAGTCACCATTTTACAAATGTCGGCAACGACCCACACGCACAACCAACGCGGCGTGAGGTCTGAGAGTTTGTCAATTGCCGCAAATGATGTCTTTGCTGGCCCACATGTGATAAGGTTGGAGAGAAGCAACAGTTCTCAAGATGTGTTGAGACCTTCATCCCAAAAAGGATATTGAAGAGATAGAAAAATGCAGAGAAAGACAACGAGGATGATTAAGGGACTAGAGCACCTTCCTTATGAGGAGAGGCTGCAGTGTTTGGGACTCTTTAGTTTGGAGAGGAGACGGGAGGATATGATTGAAGTCTATAAAATTATGCATGGGACAGAAAATGTTGACAAAGAGACATTTTTCTCTCTTTCTCACAATACTAGAACCAGGGGGCATACATTGAAAATGCTGGGGGGGAAGAATTAGGACTAATAAAAGGAAACACTTCTTCACGCAACGTGTGATTGGTGTTTGGAATATGCTGCCACAGGAGGTGGTGATAGCCACTAACCTGGATAGCTTTAAAAGGGGCTTGGACAGATTTATGGGGGAGAAGTTGATTTATGGCTACCAATCTTGATCCTCCTTGATCTGAGATTGCAAATGCCTTAGCAGACCAGGTGCTCGGGAGCAATAGCCGCAGAAGGCCATTGCTTTCACATCCTGCACGTGAGCTCCCAATGGCACCTGGTGGGCCACTGCGAGTAGCAAAGAGCTGGACTAGATGGACTCTGGTCTGATCCAGCTGGCTTGTTCTTATGTTCTAACTGTATCCATTCACATTGCTTTCAGCCTAGTTTGGTTTGGGTCGAACTGAGTTATGAAGCTGTACAAAAAGCCCAGTCCAGGTGAAGTCAGACGAGCGTGTACACACTGTGAGGAAGGAACGCTTCCCCAACTGCCTTCAACTCTCTAAGGAGGTTATTCCCACCAACTGAACACAAGCAGAAAAGCTGCCATGGCTATGAATTATTGACTTGTAGTTACGATCCTTGAGTCTGCATTAGAGAAAGGTGGGTCAAAGGTGTCATAAATAAGACTGCAGAGAAAGTTGGCGGCAATGCTGGCATGCACATATCCAATACACAGTGCACAAACAGGCCAAAACACTGTTTCCGATTCCAGTTGTTACATTTGGAACAATGCTAAATGCATCTGCTCATGAAATAGGACAGAATTTAAAACCTGTCCCACCCCCCATTCCAATGGCACCCCTAACAACTGAGCTTTGACCAGCAGCTCAGTAAGCAATGCCCACTGAAGAATATAAGAACAAGCCAGCTGGATCAGACCGGAGTCCATCTAGTCCAGCTCTCTGCTACTTGCAGTGGCCCACCAGGTGCCTTTGGGAGCTCACATGCAGGATGTGAAAGCAATGGCCTTCTGCGGCTGTTGCTCCTGATCACTTGGTCTGTTAAGGCATTTGCAATCTCAGATCAAAGAGGATCAAGATTGGTAGCCACAAATCGACCTCTCCTCCATAAATCTGTCCAAGCCCCCTTTAAAGCTATCCAGGTTAGTGGCCATCACCACCTCCTGTGGCAGCATATTCCAAACACCAATCACACGTTGTGTGAAGAAGGGTTTCCTTTTATTAGTCCTAATTCTCCCCCCAGCATTTTCAATGAATGCCCCCTGGTTCTAGTATTGTGAGGTTCTAGTATTGTGAGTACCTCCAATTGTATTCTTGAAATACACGTGGTATATGCTGCACTGTAGCATATCTATTCGTGCAGTGTACCTTTGTACCTGTTTGGCCAACAGCAAGCCAACGTAAATGCTTCGCCACCACATCATATTCGCACTCAGCCTGGCACCTGAAGTTGATTCATGTTGTGTTGCGCAGTGAATGTAATACCCAAATCATGGTCTACTTTCTAGAAAGTATCTTCAAGCCAAACTCATTACTCTGCTGAATAAGCACCCACTATCCACCTCCCATGAAAATAACTTTTGGGGGTTTTACCCCCCTACTTCCTCTCTAGAAGAGGCAGCTTGGTGTAGTGGATTCTACTCTGGAGAACCGAGTTAGATTAACCACTCCTCCACCTGAGTGGTGGAGGTTTATCTGGTGAACCAGATGTGTTTCCACACGCCTACATATATTCCTGCTGGGTGACCTTGGGCTAGTCTCAGTTCTTTGGAACTCTCTCAGCCTCACATACTTCACAAGGTGCCTGTTGTGGGGAGAGGAAGGGAAAGGAGTTTGTAGGCCACCTGGAGTCTCCTTACAGGAGAAAAAGGTGGGGTATAAATCGAAACTCTTCTTCTTCTCCTAGTTCTATGGAAAAGGGTTCAAATACCTTTTATTTCAAAACTGAGAAATGGTTAGGAACGTGCCAGGATACACAAGCAAATGGGATTTGCTCTTGTCAAATTTAATACATATGCATTAGGAACGAAAGGTCATCGCTATTATTAGGCACTTGGAAGTTATTTTAGATACTCCTTAAGAAGAATTGGCTAAAAGTTTTCACAGGATGGTGGCCCTATAAAACGTGTCAACCGGCACCTCCATGACAACTATTTTGGCAATCCCCCAGTCATTACCACCTCCCACCTGATTACAGCTTCTTCTCCCACTGTGACTAGTAGAGGCGGCAGCAGGCAAGATCCTAGTCTCTTTTTAGCTGAATCCACACTGGCAGACCCAAAAAGCAAGGAAGTCACTGCGAAGTCACATGAGCCACCTGGGAGTGGTGCACAGAAGAGGTAGCACGGCACAATGTTCTTGATTTCAGCTTGGTTCACCATGAAATGAGACTAGTGGAGCATCTCCAGCTGGGGAAGCCATCAGTCAAGCTTGGGATCTCAGCAGGTTCCCCATCATGCCAAGCCCTAACACCAGCTTGACTATCCACCAAAGCTCGGAGGCGCCCAAGACAAGGTTGTGCCTTGAGAAGATGTGTGCTCTTCATCCAAACAGCTTTTCTTACAAAGCTATAGCAATGCATGTAGGGAATCTCAGAAGGATGGCACAGAAAATAATAAATGCAAGAGAACCCCATAAATATATAACCCCACTAGCTTCCACTTTGTCACAATAAGAAACTGGAGAGCTAAGTGGGAAACGCCAAGAAGCTACCTCTACAAATCAGCTACTACAAATCAGAGCAGCAGTGGCGTAGGAGGTTAAGAGCTCGTATATCTAATCTGGAGGAACCGGGTTTGATTCCCAGCTGTGCCACCTGAGCTGTGGAGGCTTATCTAGGTAATTCAGATTAGCCTGTGCACTCCCACACACGCCAGCTGGGTGACTTTGGGCTAGTCACAGCTTCTCGGAGCTCTCTCAGCCCCACCTACCTCACAGGGTGTTTGTTGTAAGGGGGGAAGGGCAAGGAGATTGTAAACCCCTTTGAGTCTCCTGCAGGAGAGAAAGGGGGGATATAAATCCAAAACTCTTCTTCTTCTACTTAAGGGTGAAGAGCTGATTTTGCTAAGCTTCAGAAACCAGCGCTATCACAGAATATTAACAATATTTCTTACAGGAAATTAGGTGAAAGAAACTGGAACCCATTTCTGAAGGTAGCCAAGATGGCTTCTGCGGCCCCTAACCAATATTAGTAGCATCACAGCCCTAAATGGACATATCTGCAACAAGAAGGCAGGAAGAGTTCTAGACCTGCCTTCCTCCCAGCAGGCAAGGGGTTTCTTTTTAAAAGGCATTGCAGGATTTCTTTCTCGTTATTGCTGAGTATTGGTTTTGCAATTCCCCACCTGTGGTGTGAATTGATGCAATCCAAGAACGGCTTTGCCATGAGATAATCTGGTCTATAAAGCCCATCAAAAGGGCAAGACCTTCAAGTCGAGTTGCTTACAATCCCGGTTTGCCTCCCTGCATTTGTAGCATAGCAAGGATGCGAGGAACAGTCCCACAAGAGATTATCTGCACCCACCACTGTGTGTTGGAAAGACACAAGCGTTTGTTGCAATGCGGACACGAGACAAGGACCGAGATTCTGTTTATAGACTATGTACTCCCCCCACCCCCAAAGACAATTTGCACGCCTGCCGTACTCATGACAGGGTATCCGTAGCAACAGTCAATATGGCCTGCCGTGTGTGGGTTATGCCGCACGTCGAACCAGAGCAGAGAGCCAGAAACGACGGTAGTGTTTTGTGTACCGCCAGCGCATGCAAGAAGAGAGAAGCGTCCTACCTCAGGTAGTCTCTGCGACACAGGATAAGGTTGGCTTTGGTGTACAAGGTCGAGCCCACCTCTCCTAATCGGCAGTCACAGCACGCACACTTCAGGCAGTCCTCATGCCAGTATTTGTCCAGGGCCTTTAGAAGATACCGGTCTTTGATCTTACGGTTGCAGCCAGCACAACCTTTCGGCTTGGTGTCTGGCTGAACTGAGAGCATTTGTATACCTGCCGGGAGAAGGAAGGGAGAAAAGAAGTCAACGCGCAGTCTGCAAGATGGTCCCCCAGAGAGATCTCCCTGGGTCTTGTCAAAGCTTCCCCTCCTGGAAAATTCTTCCAACATCTCAGCGGATCAGGAAGTGTCAAAACCACATCATTTTAGGTAACATTTGCTGTCGGGGGGGTTCCGTTGGCCATCTTGTACATCTTTTTTTCGCTCCCTGAGAACTCTCAAACGGGACAGCGGAGAACCCCCACTAGCGCAGCCTGATTAACAATCTGCTTTGATGCCTCTCGGCGAGAGAAGTGTTGCATTTCACAAACAGACTTATTTAAGGGGAAAAAAACACCTCAGAAAAGGGAAAAAAAACACCCCAGACGCTTCTCCCAATTTGCCTTGGATTTCTTCTAAAGCAGAATTCTGCCGGGGCCCTACAGATTTCGTTCAAACTTCGGCTTTTCCCAAGGTGTAAATCCTCTTCAGATGTGTGAGAGATGCGGTGTCGGCTCGCAAATGCATTAAGGCGCCTGCCGCTTTTAGTATGCACCTGATGTACAAATTTCTTTAAGGCAGTTTGCTGACTTCGATTTAACGCACTTATACAAAACGGCAACAATACTCACAACAAGAAAACGGTGAAATAGATGGCACATTTGAGTCTCTCGCAGACAAATTAGAAGTAATGTTTATTTTGTTATGGGGGAAGATTTCAGACAGAGGAAAGATGACTGTAATTAAGAACCATTGCTTTTATTTCTTTCAGCAAGAGCGACTGGGCTCCCCAAAGCCCTTTGTCTGTTGAAAATATCCACAGAATTAATAACTCAAAACCGAACAGTTATTCTCAAGTCTACTAATTTGCCAGGGACTTATTTATGTGTTGTGTAAATATAAAAGATGCACATACAAAACCTAACTAGTCAAACTCCAAGCTGAACAACACCTATTGTTTACGGTACCGGTAAAGGCATTAAAAATAAATGACGATTAGTTAAGTGTGGACATTACTATTATACAGGTTATCTGGGCTTTTCTGAACAATTCAATTAAAATGTTCAGAGGCAGGAAGTAAAAGGTTTCTTCAAGGAGTTCTGCACTGTGCTTACCCCAAAATGTTTTATTTCCAGTCTCAAAACATTTCCAAAGAATCCCCTTTTAAAACAATTTTCTGGCTGAAATGTTTTGAAAATGTCTTCAGTTGCTGTGCGATCTATTGCCTATGTTTCTCCCACTTCTCTGCTTCCCTGAACTTGCTCCTTGGTGCCATTTTCCGAGCTCTCTGAATTCCCATTACCTGTTTATTTGCAGCATTCTTTTGTTCTTTATTGGGGGGGAAATCTTCAGAGTACCGAGTATACAAGGAGTACCGAGTTCAGCACGAGGCTGTGAAGCATCCATTCAATATAGAAACCCACCACCAAAAAAGAGAGAAAACTCACACAATGGCAGCCAGGAATTGTTTCAAGGGGGTGAATGAGAACAAAAAGGGGAACTGAAAACATATTACAGAACTGTTGGGAGACTTGTGTGGAAAGGGCCCCTGTCATGCTTCTCACAACTACTCAAGCAATGACATGAAAGAGCGACTCAGCAGCCTATCAGGCACAGAAGGGGCATGTTCCTACCAGAGGATTTAGCAAATGTTCCTGCCGAAGAGGATCCCACTCATAGCCACCACATTTCTGCTCCTTGCTAATTACTGAACAAAGAGAGTTCGCTAATGTTTATAATATATAAGCCAAAGAAAGCCTAATCTCCTTGCCATTCAAGTGTGACTCATGCCTCTTGGGGGGAGGGGGGTAACATTTTATTTGGACTTTCTGGAAGACAGAAGGACTAACTGAGTGAAAGAAAGGAAGAAGATAGGGGGAGACTACACAGACAATAGAAGTGGGAAGAAAGTCTGATTATATCTTCTGGAATGCAAGAACAGAAGCACAGGCTAAGGTCTACAGCAGCCGTTCTCAACCAGGGTTCCGTGGTACCCTGGGGTGCCGTGAGCATGCCCCGGGGTACCGCGGCAATACTACCGCCCCCCCCCCCTAATTTTTGTGGTGTCTCCCACCGGCGCCAGCAAGGACATGGAGCTGGCCCATTGGGCATGGCCTGCCACAAGGTCAGCAGCCGCCACCACCCCCAGTGCTTCCCTTCACCCTGGGAGGGGAAGGTGGGAGGTGTGGCAAGCAGGGGCAATGGGAGGGGAAGGTGGAGGGTGGCGGCAGGGGTACTGTGAGATATGAAGAGTGAGGTCAAGGGTACCCTGACCTCGAAAAGGTTGGGAAACACCGGTCTACAGCATTCCATCAGCACACCCGCAGAAGAGACTCACATTCTATAGCAGGTGGACAACTGTTCCATCAGATTAAATGGGGGGGGCAGATGTTTCCCCTCTCTAAAGAAAGGCAAGGCCAACCCAGGTATGAAATATCTGTGAACAAAATAATTAAAAACCTTTCTAAGTGAAAGACCAATGAGGAGGGTAGCTTTGTGTGTATTGTCAAAACACAGCTGACATATGGAACCCCAAAGGGCTTTCGAGGCAAGGGACATTTAGGTTTGCTATTGCCTGCCTCCGTCATGACTCTAATGTTTCTTGGAAGTTGCCCATCCAAATACCCACCACGACTGATCCTGCTCAGCTGCTGAGTTCTGACAAAGTCAAGTTAGCCTGGAGCTAGTCAGGTCAAGGATTCATAATTTAATGGGAGTCTAACGGAGTAGTCTTTCCACCGGCACAAACCCCTCACCCACCTGCTACGGCGCCAAACAGGAAGGAGGTAGAGAGAAAGGTGCCACCTAAACCTTGTGTAAAGAAAGCTCTAAACAAGTGAGGCAGTGTGGTAAAGTGGGTAGAATACAAACTAGGTCTTATAAGACCAAAGTGCCAATCCCTGTCCTGCCACGGAGGCTCGCTGGGTGACCTTAGGAATAGTCCCTTCTTCCAGCCTAACTATATCTCAGTGTTGATGTTATGAAGATGGAGGGGGAAACCATGCTGTCCACACTGGGGAAAACACACAAGAATCTAAATAAAGATAACCTGAAGCAAGATTCATCTCCCCTTGTCAGTGTGTTCAGGCACTGTCAAAAGCTTACATGTTTGGAATCAACTGCCTGTTGTGAATTTTTTTTGGCTGTGTGGCTGTCTGTGGTCTGGTGGTTTTAGCTCCCACTACTATGCCTGCATCTGTGGCTGGCATGTCTCACCATGACATGCACCTGAAGATGCCAGCCACAGATATGGGCAAAGCATTAGGAGCTGAAACCACCAAACCATGGCTCTGCAGCCCAAAAAATCCACAACAGCCAGTTGAGTCTGGTAATGTAGGCTTTTGACCATGCATAATCTGAACATACATAAAAGGGGAGATAAATCCTTCTTCACCCACCATTGCTTGAAATGTGTCTCTTAAGCAGGCCTTGATACTGCAAATCAGCAGGGTTTCGGCACAGAAACGGACTTGGTCTCCCTGATGGACGACCTTTATGGGAGAGGGACGGGGGAATTCTTCCATTAATTCTTCTGGACCTCTCAGCCACTTTTGACACTATTAATCATGGTTTCCTCCTGGAGCAACTCTGTGGGCTGGGTTTGGGGGGCACTGTTCTTCAGTGGTTCTCGTACTTCCTTCGGGGCAGGCTCCGGAGAGTAGCAGTGGTGTGTGTGTGTGTTTCCTGCTCCCAGCCATGAGGGCTTCATTGAGGGGTTCCCCAGGCCTCAGTGTTTTCCCCTCTGTATTTTAATATCTGTATGAAGCTCCTGGGGGAGGTCATCAGAGGGTTTGGAGTTGTGTGCCATCAGTATGCACCCAGCTTTACCTCTTGATTCCAGCGAAGTCAGATGAGGCCTTTTAGGTGCTGGATACTTGCCTGGAAGCGGTGTTGAACTGGATGAGGACCAACAAACTGAGGCTGAGTCCTGATAAGACAGAAGGGCTGTGGGTAGCGTGTCCCCAAGTCCAAGAGATCAGAGGGTGCCTGGTGCTGGATGGAGCAATGTTGCCTCTGAAGGACTGGGTGCAAGATCTGGGGGTGCTCTTGGATTCTACCTTGTCCCTGGAATTCCAGGTGGCAGCGGTGGCCAGGAGTGCCTATCAGCAACTCTGATTGGTTCGCCAGCTTCGCCCTAATCTGGACAGAAGGGACCTAGCCACAGTACTGCATGCCCTAGTAACCTTCCACCTTGACTACTGCAATGCACTTTACTTGGGGCCTCCCTTGAAGACAGTCCGAAAGCTGGAGCTGGGGCAAAACGCAGCAGCTGGGCTGCTGATGGGTCAACCTAGCCAATTTAATATAATGCTAGCCTTGAAAGAACGGCGCTGGCTCCCCATTTGCTATCGGGCCCAATTCAAAAATACTGACAATCGTGCTTAAAATCTACCTACCAAAAGGAGAGCCTATGCCAGTGGTGGCAAACCTATGGCACGCGTGCCAGAGATGGCACTCAGAGCCCTCTTTGGGTACGCGCACGCCACCGCTCCAGTTTGGGCACTTGGCAGTGGCATAGCACCAAGGGGGTGAAGGGTGCATGATGCACTGGGCGCGCGCCCCTGTGGGGGCGAGGTGAGGGCATTCTGGGGGCATGGTGGGGTGTTTCAAGGCATTCTGGGGGCGTTCCAGGGCAGGATGGGGGCAAACAGGGGCATGGCAGGGGCGCAGGGCGCATGTGTGCACCAAGCGCAGTTTTCCCTTGCTCTGCCCCAGGCACTTGGCCTCGATAAGGTTCGCCATCACTGGCCTATGCCCATTTGAACTGGCTCATGCGCTGAGGTCAAGTGAAGAGGCCTTCCTGGTGATCCCTTCCGCTGCCGAGGTGCGGCAGGAGGGGGCTCACGGCAGATCTTTTTCTGTGGTAAGCCCCGAGCTGGGGAACAGTCTCCCTGCAGAAATTTGCTAGGTGCTGACACTTTATGTAATAAAACAACCAGAAGGAGTACACAGAAGAATACAACTAAGTAGAAAACAAAATCTTCTGTGCAAATCCCTGATGTCTCCCCAGCTGAGCAAGTGGGCAAGGACTCTACTTCAGTCCACAGCACAGGTGTCAAACTCGTAGCCCTCCATATGTTATGGACTACAGTTCCCATCATCCCCTGCCAGCATGGTGCTGGCAGGGGATGATGGGAACTGTAGTCCATAACACCTATGGCTCTACGGTGTGTGGTCTGGGATAGCTTGGTTTGGCCATGATGAACAACCACGGGCCCAACTGGCTGTTGGTGAAAGTAGAAAGCGCCAACAATTCACAGACTAGGGGTGTCAAACCCATTTGTTATGAGGGCAGAATATGACATACATGTGACTTGGTGGGAGCAGGCCTGAGGGCGAGGGCTGCCTCACCTGGTGAGCCATATATATATATTATTACGGCCTTTTGGCCAGCCAGCTGGTGAGCCAGATCAGCACTAGGATAGCTGGTCAGTGGTGGGGGTGGCTCAGTAGATTGTCCGGGAAAGGGGGGGCGTGGCTCACAAGGTCAAATCGGAAGCAAAGGGAATAGCTGCTTGCCCAGAACAGCACCGGGGGGGTGGGGGGTGGCTGCCCCATCTGGTGAACCCACAGCGGGCTTGCCAAGCCAGATCGGAAGTATGGTTCAGGGCAGTGGTGGTGAACCTTTGGCACTCCAGATGTTATGGACTACAATTCCCATCAGCCCCTACAATTGGCCATGCTGGCAGAGGCTGATGGGAATTGTAGTCCATAACATCTGGAGTGCCAAAGGTTCGCCACCACGGGTTCAGGGAGTATGATTAGCCCTCTCAAAAGGCCGTACGTGGTCCCTGGCTCATATGTTTGACACCCCTGTCCTAGAGCTTTCAATGCAAGAGACATTTAGAGGTGAATGTATTGTCGAAGGCTTTCACGGCCGGAATCACTGGGGTGCTGTGTGGTTTCCGGGCTGTATGGCCGTGTTCTAGCAGCATTCTCTCCTGACGTTTCGCCTGCATCTGTGGCTGGCATCTTCAGAGGATCTGAATTTAGAGGTGATTTCCCAAAGCCTGCATCCGTGTCACAACCCTGGACTTCCTTGATGGTCTCCCATCCAAGTCCTAACTAAGCCCGACCTTGCTTAGCTTCTGATAGCTTCCAAGTGCTGAGGGGGCTAGCCCGGTCCACGGCCCTTCTTCGCATGACAATTTGAGGCTAAAAAAGGTTGTGTGCGTTGGAGGAAGCTGACAGAGCCATCATGGAGAACTTATGGCTTACTGCTTTCAAATTGTTTTAGTGCCTTGTATGATTGGTTGCCCGCCTTGAACTTTTCAAAAGGTGGGATGTATATATTTTAACTGAATGGCCAACTGGGAAAGGAGGAAGAGTACAAGACAGAAGGCCAAGGACTGGAACTTATTGCTGCATCTCTTTTTGAGCAGATAGCAGGGCATACTGTGCCCCAGTTCGCAGAACAAAGATGCAGACACTCTATTTTAAAAAATCCAGGTCTGGCACAGCTATAAAAGGTTTGCTCCCTGCAAAGCAGAGAATCTGAGACGGCACGGTTCTCCGCAGCCCCAGCTCAGAGCAATTCCCCCACTTCTTGATATTAATCATATAGAGTCTTGCAAATCATGGTTTTGCGCAGTTATTTATGTGGATAAAGTTCTTAGCGTAAGAACTTAGTATAAGGTAAACAGTTATAGATTTAAGTTTCAGAGATTATCCCCTGAAGATGCCAGCCACAGATGCAGGCAGGAGAAAATGCTACTGGAACACGGCCCTACAGTCTAGAAACCCCACAACACCCCAGTGATTCCGGCCGTGAAAGCCTGTGACAATACATCGGAGTTTGTTAGCATCATCTCGGAGACAGAGTCTGTTAGCATCTCAGAGACCAGCAAGATCGTTGGGGTATAAATCTTTGAGTCACCGCTCCCTTCGTCAGATATAAACTGGAATGGAGATTCCCTAAGTCCTCGTATCCCAATCAGAGAGTGAGAGGGGTGTCGCAAAGAAAAATGCACATTAGATTAGCGCAGAGGAGAGAGGCTTGGGGTAGCGGCTTGAATCTAGATGTTCAACTGAAGACCAAAATGGCCACCCTGGGAAACGCTGAAAACTCATGTCTGTCACGTGTCTTATTTTATCCTTTCTCCAAGGAGAATAGGGTCACACTCAACTTTGTCTGTCCCCATTTTATCCTCACAACCATCCTGCGAGGTAAGGAAAGGAAGAAGAAGAGGAGTTCGGATTTATATCCCCCCTTTCTCTCCTGTAAGGAGACTCAAAGGGGCTTACAATCTCCTTGCCCTTCCCCACCCCCCCACCACTGTAAGGCGAGCGGGGCTGAGAGAGCTCCAAAAAGCTGTGACTAGCCCAAGGTCACCCAGCTGGCACGTATAGGAGTGCACAAGCTAATCTGGCTCCCCAGATAAATCTTCACAGCTCAAGTGGCAGAGCGGGGAATCAGACCCGGTTCTCCAGATTAGAGTGCACCTGCTCTTAACCACTACGCCACCGCTGCTCCCCAAGAACAGGTCCTAGACTCCCCAATGAGATTCACAGGAAAGGGAGGGTTTCACACAAGCATCTCTGATCCCAGACCAACCCTCTAAACACAAAGCAAAACCGGCCGGACTTAGAACTATTCCATCCTACACCGCCCAATTACTTACAGACAAATGTGAGACAGAGTATCCAAAAAGAAGGTCTATCCTGATTTCAAATGTAAGACACATCCACTGTTCCCATTCCTCAGGAAAAAGGCTTGGAAAAATAGATGAGCTCTGGAAAGGTCAGATTGGCATCTGTCAGAGCAAAGGAGGAGAAAAAAAATAGATTCTAGTCAAGAGCCATCTACTAAAAAAGAAAAAAAAGATGAAGCCTTCCCGCCCGCCGATAAATCTGGGGGCAGCTGTGATCTAAAGCAGAATAAGCTGTAGGTAGTTAGAACCTGCTAGGGCAAAATATCAAGCACTTAAAAATGGTATTGATGGGGCTGGATATGGGGTGGCATCAAGAACAGGAACTGCTCTGGTCTGCAGTAGATGTTACTTGCGTTGCTGCCAAGTAGTTTTCTTTTAAAGCGTGCATCTAAAATTACTAAGCACTGATGCAAAAGAAACATTTAAATACAGGTACAGGTGTTTTTTTTAAAAAAAAAACAGTCAGTGAATGAGTCTCTGTTAAGCGGGCAAGTTGTAGCCAATAAACCCAGCTAACCAGAAGTCTGTGACTCGTTCCAACCCAACAGCTGAGGAAGTAAGACATAAAGCAAACATGTTTGGGTAATGAACCGTACCATGCCAACCCCAAAGAAGCAATCCATTACGTATAGGCAGGACGTGTCTGCAGTTTATCTCGACAGGACCTTCAGTGGGGTGGGTGGTGGCATAGATCCAGGATTACTGCCTCTCCGCTGCATTGCTTAGCTTTCTGGCTTTTACTGCACTGAAGGCCAACCTATCGAAAGATCTGGAGGGGAGAAGCCACACGGTTACCTCAATATAGACTAGAACAGGGGTCTGCAACCTGCGGCTCTCCAGATGTCCATGAACTACAATTCCCATCAGCCCCTGACAGCATGCCAAGCTACACATCATAATCCACAGAGTTGGAAGGGGGCATACAGGCCATCCTGTTCATCCACCTTGCTCAATGCAGGATCAGAGCAGTGGTTCTCAGCCTTCCTAATGCTGCAACCCTTTAATACAGTTCCTCATGTTGTGGTGACCCCCCAACCCTAACATTTATCCATTTTACAGATGGAGAACACTGATGCAGAGAGTCTTAGGCGACCCCTGGGAAAGGGTCGTTCGACCCCCAAAGGGGTCCTGACCCCCAGGTTGAGAACCACTGGCTTAGAGAATCCCTAACAAACATTACTTCATCCATTGCTTGGAGATTCCCAGTGAGGGGGAGATCATCACCCCCAGAGGCTACCTATTCCACTGCTGAACTAATCTTACAGTAAAAAGAGGGGGGGAAATCCTAATAGCCAGTGTGGCGTAGTGGTTAAGAGGAGGGATTCTAATCTGGAGAACAGGGTTTGATTTCCCACTCCCCCACAAGCAGTTGACACTTATCTGGTGCACCGAGTGTGTTTTCGCACTCCTAAGTTCCTGCTGGGAGACCTTGGGCTAGTCGCAGTTCTTCAGAGCTCTCTCAGCCCCACCTACCTCACAAGGTGTCTGTTGTGGGGAAAGGAAGGGAAAGGAACTTGTAAGCCACCTTGAGTCTCCTTACAGGAGGGTGGGGTATAAATCCAAACTCTTCTTCTTCTAATATCTGACTGGTACCTTTCCCTCCCTTAATTTATCCTATTGAGTCCTAGCCTCTGCTGGCAACAGGAACAGCTCCCTGCCCTCCTCTTAAGTGGCAGCCATCCAAATACCTGAAGAGAGCAGACCTGTCCCCCCCGCAACCTCTTCGTTTCCACACTGAACATTCCCAAGTCTTTCAGCCACTCTTCATGGGCTTCATCCCAGGGCCACTAATGAGTCATTTATATATTGGATGACTTATGGCAGGCTTGATAAGAGGAGAGCCACCGTATGGACACGCTCACACATACACCTTCCCCACTGTGGTGTCTGCGTAGACTACAATCACGTGAACAAGGCCATTCACGTTGGGAACCCGACACAGAAGGACAGTGCAGATCAAAAGGGACTGATCCACACATGTGGTTCATACACATACTACCAAGTGCACGGGATAGTATTAGGCAGAAGCTACTTTTCACAAGGACGGAGGGCCAAGCGCACGGCCACAAGTCTCACCAACATGGGGTTATCTATTTCAATGTGAGGACAATCTGGCTGCGACATCTGTTTCAATAACTGTTGGCACCAGAACCCATGCAGAACAGACACTTTGCATGCAAAAGGGGACACGTGAAGGGTCATTGGAACGGGCAGGCTTTTAAGTCACGTTTCTGGTGCTGCAGAATACCTGACTCTCCCGGTTCAGAGGTCGGCGGGAAAGGATCATGCAAAACTTGTGCCAAGGACTAGCAGCTACCAGCTTTCTGTTTAAGAGCACTGTGAACTCCAGAGAATGTCTCGACAAGTGAAAGTACAAAGCAGAACCCTGGTGGTCCTAAACTGGGCCCTTTGAGCCGATGTTCAAAGGCAATTTGGATCCTGCAACTAAAAGAATTTGGTGTTTTTTTAAAAAAACAACAACAAAGAGAAAGTCGGCCAATAAACAATCAAGACTTCAGATGCATGCTGAGAATATGAGGTCATCAGAGAAGATACGAACGCAACGTGTACACCTTGAGTTTCCTAGCGCACCGATAACGTTGCCTTCTATTAAAGGCGACAGCTTCAAGAGGTTTGCTTCTATTTACTGCCGCCATACAAGCTGAGGGAAACTCCGCTTTAAGAATAAGCTGTTACCATTACACCTCTTTAAAGAACTGAACGCGCTCGCTGCCTGTTTGCATCATACCCACAGCGGGCTGACACTACTTATATCACCTCATTAGCAGTTCCTCAATAGAGTCACACAGCGAGCAGCATCAGAGAATCAAATGCGCCAGGAGTTGCGAGATCCTTTGGAGTGGCAACCTCCTCTTACTCCCAAAACCCCAGGTGGAAGGACACCATTTTGCTGAGGAACACAAAGGATATGTAGTTGAAGGCTTTCCCCGAGCTACTGCCAAAAGCTTCGTCAGGCAAAAACCCACAGATGTATCAAGGCGGGCAGGAGGAGAAATATGGGAGGGGTCATGATTTGCAATCATTACCAATGTTTCCCCTTCATAAAATGCTCTTTTTCATGCATCGAAAAGCCCACCCTCAAAAGGTCATGTGGTAAAGCGCAGTTGTGGACATTCACTTCGGTTTGCAAAATAGTTTTAACAAAACGCTATTGATACGTACACTCGTGTTATCTCTCCATATAAAATTGTTTGGCGTTCAGGAAGTACATTTCGCTTATTCAAGAAACTTCATTCATTCTGTCATCCTTAGAACTGTCCCAGTATTATCTTCGCAACACAAGACTCACCAGATTCCCAGAACCAAATACTACCAGCTACCTTAAGGCGCACAGTGAATTAGTGACCAAGATGGGATTGGAACCATAAACCTTCGGAGATCACACTCAGAGTGAAAGTATGCATCCTTACACCTGACCCCTAACACCTCAGACCTTTAGGCAGCCCTTTATCACAAATCAGACCAACGTAGCACAGCATGCTCAAGTTAAGCAAGCAGAAAAGGTAAACAGCTACATTTCCCCGAAAAGATGTCTGTAATGCACCGGCCAATTTTTTTCTAAACAGGTTTGTGGCTTTGACACTAATACAGTCACAACTCAACAGCCTGCCAAGTTTTCAAATGAGAAATGGTCACCTTAGACTTGCTTGACTTACGATTGAATTTTTGCAGATTAATCCAGTTTTGCTGTCCAGGACATGGGTTCCCCTGTACACTTTAATTTCAAATTCACAGAGCAGAAAAGTCTTGAAGTTCTTCAAGGCTTGAGATATGCTACACCAACATATGGCTAGAAGTGGGGGGGAGGGAGAGACCCTTCCAACAGATTGTCAAACTATGATGCTCAGCTACAGTTGCAGGCTTACAGATACACGAGCACACACATTTATAGATAGTTGCTGGAGGACACGACATCTTAACCTTTGCCCATGGAAATCAGTAGGGTTTAAATTCCTTAACCTTGTCTAGCTCGTAGCTTGACTTTCAAACCCGACATTAAAAAACAAACTATAAATAGTTAAAATAAACCCATCATCCAACATCAGGCCTTCAAACATCCTATATTGCCAGAACTTTTTAAATTCAACTAATACAGCTGCCTCTCTCCACAAGTTCAGCAATCTTTTATTTCAGTTTGGCAAAGGAAGGATTTGTTATTGTTTAGTTCCCTCGAATAATTTCCTTTCAGCTCGGCTGTATACATACAAATAAAGTTCCACGCAGAGTTTTGCCCTTGAGTACAGTTGGAACTCAACTGCTTAAGGGGGGTTTGATCCTTTGTCGGAAAGAGAAGCCTCCCGGGAAACCCACCCCACATACACCAACTCTGAGTTGTGATGGAAGAAAGACAGGTTGCAAACGTTGAATGCATGGTTCGCTACTATCCCAGCCCTCTCAAAGGCAGCGGTTATGTCTAAGCAGCTGGCTATTCCAAAGGCTTAAGGCTGCATTTACTTAGGCATAAATCCAGTGCAGCCAGTGGGAATTACTTCAGAATAAACAGGCATGGCATTGGGCTGTCAAGCTGGCTTTCTTTGGGGCCAAGCTTACATGGCCTCTTCCCAAGTTCACGAGTCTGTGTGCCAAGTCAGGAATATGAGTTCAAACTTAAAATCCATTCAGACTAGACACACAGACCAAAGGGGGGGGGAAAACCCAACAGATTCTTCTGCATTGCTGGAACCAGCGCAGTTGCTCCTGCCGTCCCGCCAAAACCCCCACATCGCCTTTATTATTGCAGAAGGGGGGGGGGGGAGAGAGAAGGCCCAGTCTGCAGAAAAGCCAACTTGATAAACTCTTGCAATTCTTCCCAGCACCTCAAGAGTCACGTTAAAGCCTGCGTGCAAATTATGGAGAGAGGGAGAGAGAGAGAGAAAAGAATTCCTCCTTGCCTCAGAGGCCCCTGCTACTTTGGAATTATTTGACAGTTTCGGGGAAATCATAATTAAATGTGAGACACACAAATAATAGCTTGTGCAGCGTGGCGGACAGAGGGAGGAGGGAGAAAACCAAGAACCATTTCATTTTTAAAACTCCGGTGAGCTTTTAATTGCCTGGATTGTATTGTAAACCAGCCCGACGGTCCACTGCCTCCATTATATTCTCTTGATCTGCGCCATTCATCTCCACACACACACACACAAACACACACACACACACACACTGTAGTTAACAAAAGTAAGCGCAACTCCGTAACACCCATGAGTTCGCGACAGCCACCTTAGAAAAAAAAAAAAGCTGTCTAGTTCAGAATATGGGATTTTTGTCCACTTGGCCTTGATTGCTTCCCGGACCCTTTGAATAATTGAAAAAATATCCACCTTTTTCCTTCACGCCACCATGCCATGAACGTGGGTGGGTTTGAAAACTGAAAGGATGTTGAAGAAATTCTATAAATGTTGTTTATGGGGGGGGGGGGGGGAAAAAGCCACACACAGCCCAGTCACACATACACACCCCCAGCTGCAACCACCCATTCCAAAGAATATATTTAGGGACAAAAGATATGAAGCCTCAATTTCTGAAAGCTGGTTTGGGTCTAAAAGCTAGTTTCTCTGTTCACTGGCCCACATCTTTCCCCAACACTCTCCAAGGAGCAAGTACAAGCATCCCTTCCTACCCACCCCCCATCCCTCTCAAGCCAAGATCTGAGAAGACGATCTTTTCTTTGCAAAGTCTTTTGCCCACACACTCTTTAAAAACAAAAAAAAACATCTTCTCTCCAGCTTCCCCCCACCTCAAAAAAAAAATTGGTGCTTCTGGAAGCCAATTCTATCCCCCCCCTTTCTTTCCAATGCAGCTGCAAGACTCCAAGAGATACTGACATTTTTCCACTCTTATCAGTTTAATTACAGTTGCCATGGTAGCAAAGTGCTAGTGGTTGGCAAAGGCCAACAAGAGATTTGCAAGACCGAGCTCCATTCTAATGCAGTTCACATGCAAAAAAAAAAGGAAAAAAATTAAAAAGAAAAACACCACGACAGGAAACGCACTCTTTGCAACAAAGAATCCCCCCGCTTTGTGCAGTTAGCACAAACCAGGCGCCACTAATTTTCTCTCCCCCCCCCCACACACACACCCCACCCCCTGGCAAAGCCACACAAGCACAGTGTAGCCTGGAGGTTGTTGTTTTGCAAAAAGGAACCAAAATAAAAAACCATGCACACACACAAAAACTGAGGAGAACGTGTTGTTGTACCTAATTGCCTTTAGCAATTAACCCGGCAGCCTTCCACGGATGCGTCTTTGGAGGTGCATCCAGAAACCATCGGTGAGATTCCCAGTCTCGCCTCCAACGCTGAGCCCCGAGCCCAAAACAAAAACACACACAACGCCGACGCGAAAGGGAACCTTACCAAAACTTTTCTCCTTTTTCTGCATGAGTCGGTTCCAGGCACTCTCTTCCCCCCCCGCCCCCTCAACAGCTCCTTCTCACCGAAGAAAGCCCGAAGTGGCCAGTGGGGGCCCCCCCTCAACGCAGTTTTTGGGTCCAAAAGAGGCTCGCAGGGCAAGCCGGCGAAGCGAGCCAGGGCTATTGTGCGGAGACCACTTTGCAAAAAGCGGGCGCGGGTGGAGGGCTGGGGGCTTTGCAAAAGCGACACCACACGTGCGCACGCACACACACACACACACACACACACAGCGCGCACGCCAAAGACGATGGCGAACGACAAAAGGCACACATGTTTTGCTTAACTGAGCGGCGGCGGCTTTGCAGCCATCCCAAGCGGGGTCTTTCTCGCTCTCTTTGATTCAACCGTCATACGCAGCGTTAGTATGAGAGCAATAAATAAAAGGGGGGGGGGATGCATCATTAAAAAAAAGAGAGAGTGGTACTTCCCCAATGCAAAGGGTTGGTCCCGACCCCTGCCCAATTATTCTACCCAAACGGCGCACGGATGCAAGACAAAAAGTGTCGGGGGAGAAGAAGGGTTGCAAAAGAAGAACCACCTTGTTTTGGGGGGGGGGGGTGATCTCCTAGAGGGGTGGGGGAGAAGAGAGCGAGATGAAGCAGGATTCTCACCATTGCGTTTTACGCGCAGTCGGGCGAGGAAGGAAAGCGCGGAGTGGATTCTGCACCCCCCCCCCCCGCCTCATTGTTATTAACTTTGCATGCGTGTTCTTGCAAGCTGTGCAATCGCGGGGGTGGGTGGAGGAGGGGGGGGGGCTCTCGCTTCTTGCAGCCCGACTTTGCACTCTCCGACGCCGGGCCCGTCTCTCCCTCTCTCGCCATCGTAAAAATAATGAAGCCTCGCCTGACTTAAACGCGCGCAGCAGAAGAGGCGCGGATCGCGGAGCCCGAAGTTGCCGGGTGTGCGTATGTTGGTGTGCAGAGTTTGGGCTCATTAGGAGGAGACGGCACCCAAGACCCGGCGAGCCCAGCTTTGCAAACCAGGACCCGGCGAGCCCGGCTGCGCCCCGCGCTGCCTCCACTTACCTGCGCAATTAAAGCCCAGCA
The DNA here is from genome assembly GCF_021028975.2 of Sphaerodactylus townsendi. NCBI lineage: Eukaryota > Metazoa > Chordata > Lepidosauria > Squamata > Sphaerodactylidae > Sphaerodactylus > Sphaerodactylus townsendi. The sequence goes on from NC_059430.1 coordinate 18,461,899, forward strand.
AGGTGAGTTCGAGCAAGCCCCGAAAACTGCTTTGTACCTCTTCTCCTTGGGGGAGGTCAGAAGAAAGCATTGTTTGCAGGGAGGAAGGGGGGGGGGGGTAATAAAGGGAAGTGTATTGGGGCGGTGGAAAACAGAGACCTTGCCCTTCCTTTGGATCTTTTTTTGCAATAATGAGGTCCTCCAGGATCCGCCAAGTAATTGGGTTGCCCGCATCAGACCTACAGGTATTCCTGCTGTCTGTATTTTAAAACAGGGTGAATCCGGGCAGGCGGACGGCTGATCTTGTTCTTCCCCATGCAAGCACTCCTTCCCTGCCCCCTTCCCATTCCCCCCCCCCCTCCCAAGGCGGGGGTGCCCTGCCGGGAGACAACTTACCTAAAGCAGCGTGCTTGGAGCCGAGGTGGAGGAAGCGAGAGCCGGTAGCAATTGCAGCACAACGCAATCCCTTAACCAGCCAGACATAATACAGCAAAGGGGTCCCTCTTGTTATTGGGGAGACGGCAACCGGCTGGCTTGCAAACGCAGAGAGAGAAAGCGTGGCCGGTTGCAGGCTATTTACCGCTGCTCCCTCTCTCTCCCCCCTCCTGTCTTTCTCACCCCACCGCCCCCTTCCCCTCCTCCTCCCGTGCCCCCCCCCTTTCCTCCCCTCTTCTCCTCCCCCTCGCATCTGCAGCTCGCTTTAACTGCAGCCGCCCGGCTCCGGGAAAGTGCAAAGCAGCCGGGAGACAGATTGGGGCTTTGTGGCTAATTTCCCAGGGTGAAAATTTACAAGCTCGCTAGTTCAAGTCAGCAAAAAAAAAAAAAAAAAAAACCAACAAATGCACCCGCGAAACGCCAGCATGCAGGCGGCCGCGCTCTCTTCCTTGCTCTCTCCTGCACACGCACAATCGCGTGGCTGCAAAGCTCTGCGCGACTTTGCAAAGCACCACTTGGCCAGTGGCTTACTTTCGAGGAGTTGTGCATAAAGACCAGAGCTTTGAGATGCCTTCCGACCTGTGCTGCCCGACCGAAGCACTAGGCAGACCCCCCGCCCAGGCCCCCTTCCAGACGCCTCTTCTTCGCAGCCCGGCACTGGGCATGTTTACCGGGAGCTGCAGTGGGACTCGCTTATAAGAAATGGGGGGTAAATTCCCCGGGAAAATAAGTTTTTTGCAAGACACCTTTTGCAAAGGATAAAGCGGCAACTCGTGCAAGCGCACTCTCGAGATTGGAGAAGAATTGGGAAGGGAGGGGCGTGTGAAGGACAGACAACGACCACTCTTGGGACCCAAGAGAAGTTTTCTGAGCATTTTAAACTTTGCCAAAAAAAAAAAAATTCGGAGCACGTGGCTTGCTATCCAATGGCAGAGCCGGGATCTTTTGCACTTTTGAATGGTGGAAGAGATGTGTTAATCGACCCCCTCCCCCCCACCCAAAGCATGCTCTAGGTGAGCCCCACCGTTCTCCGCGGTGCTTACTCTCGAGGAGACGCGTTCAGAACGACGCTTGCACCAGATGAAAGGGCTCGCTGTAGTCCCATTCAGAGTCGGAGCCGTAGATTTCAATCGGATGTTGCCTGCCCCCCCCCCCCCCGCAATCAAAACATGCCGCATTTCCCAGTCTTTGCAAGGGGGCTGATGCCTTGCTTTTTGAGCACTGAGGCTACTTATTACGTAAATAACCCCCCCCCCCTTGGAAGAAGCCTGGGGGATTTTAAGAGTCAATCCACAGCTGGGAGCGAGAGAGAGAAAAGGAAGGCGGGGGGGGGGGGAGAGAGGGAAAAAACCGATTAAGAATTCGTGAATGCAGTTTGCAGACTTCAAAGTGATCCTTCTGTTGTCTGCCATTAGGAGCTTCACACCAAGATTTTTAAAATGTCAGCTTAGAATACCCCATCCTTTAAAAAAAAAAATTGAATGACACCCATTATGAGGAAGGGGGCTTTCAAGACCCCCAGGAAAAGCTTTTAAAGCTTTGAAGTGATTTGACATCTCTCCCTCACCCTCTCCCCAACCCTCCCCCCCCCTGCAAAATAATCCAGCAGTTCTGATCCGAATAGTAATGATAAATTGGGGGCGGGGGGGGGGGTGAGAGAGAGATGCAATGTCTCTGTTTGGAAAGGCTAAGCGCACATTTATCAGAAATTGCATCCCTTTTGGGGGCACTTCTGAAATTCTCTAACCCGCCATCCTTTTGATCCAGCCAAACAGCCATAAAGTTCAAGAATCTGAACAGCTGCAGGTGCGGAAACTTCCCCACTGCTTCCCCTTCCAACCACCCCACAAGTGACCCCCACCCACAAGTGACACCCCCCCCCCACCTCCCAACTGAAGCGTGCCTGTGTTGTCTCTCCCTGAACCAAAACATTCAAGGGATGGAGACAGAGAGAAGTTGCGTGCTGGTGAAAGGGAGAAAATAAAATCAGAACAAATGGTACAGCTAATGGGGACAATTAAATTAATTATGGCAAAGGAGATGAAATCCTCTCTCACGCTTTCTCTCCACACAGCCCCCCCCCCCCAATCACCCGCCTCCCCACCCCGCACGCACCGATCTGCTACCCCTCGCTGGCAAAACTGCGCCTCTGTAATTCATGGGAACTGATTAGGGTATCTATGCAAATCTTTGTTTAAATCATTCACCTAATTAAATGATGGGATTATTCCTCTGCCTACGGTGACATCATGCGCAGTAATTAGTGCTCTATTTGGACTGTGGCAATGAGATACCCCCGGTGTCTCAACACCAGCCTGCCAGAGACATTAAGCACTTTGTCACTCGGAAAGTGCGTGTGTGTGCATGTGTGTTTGCGTGTCTGGATCAGTGGGTGCCAGGCACAAACAGCTCCGCATCTAATGGCAATCCTTCCCTATCCCCCCCCCCAAACCACCAAGCAAGGGCTCTCTCTCTTTCAATAATAATAATAAGGGGGGGGGGGAGAACTTGGTGAGTAATATACCAAACCACATGTGTAAAGGAATAAAATAGAATGGTTAACATTCAGCTCCACGCCATTCATTTCCCCCTAAAATGTAATGATAATTAGATGGGTCATAAAATGCTCTTCTTTTCATTATGACTGATGAAATGCATTAAAGCTGACAGGGTATTACCTGACAGTAATTAGGTTTTGTCATGAATTAAATTATTTGAAAGCAGGCTCTCTCGGTCGCTGGCTCTCTCTCTCTCTCTTCCCCCCTCCCAGTGTAGAATGCTATAATGAAGTTTAAAAAATTAGGGAGGAAAATAGAGCTGTCCCTCCTTTCTTCCCTTCAGAAGCACAGGAATTATTTGCACAGGAATAGGGGGGGAGAAGGGTGGCTGGAAATGAGTGAAGGTGGAGAAGTTCCTACTTTCCAGTGCACTTTGCTCAGATGTGGTGTGGATGAAAATACCCTAGCCCCATGACCCTCCCCCCCACCCCCAGCAGAAAAGGGATTTGGTGAACAAGAGCAGGGATTTAATCATCTGCTAGCACTTTGCTACCACCGCTATTAACCCTCCGCAAACTCTACAGCGTATTTTGCTTCTCTCTGAACCCCCCACCCCCAATCCGCCATTCTAGGCAGCTGAACCCAAGATCTCACCCACCCCTCCGAAATTAAACATTATTTAGCATTATTGTTTGCTCAGGTCTCTCCCAGCCAAAACTTCATTTCCAGTGACAGGAGACGATGGGAGAGGGAGAAAATCAGATGTGGAGATTTTTTTTATTAAAAGCTTCCCAATGGGAGAGGGAGGGTCTCTTTTTTAAAAAAAAAAGAGTAAGAGCATGGCTTGTTAGAGCCCTCTCCCTTTTCCCTTTCTTCCCCTGCACTTGGCTCGAAACCCACTTCACATTTCTCTCCCCCTTAGATCTGCAAGTTCTTTTGAGTGTTATTCAAAAGTGAGGGAAACCAACAGAGATAGAATCTTACCTTTGTGCAGGAAAAGCCTTCTCCGGCAGAAAAAACAACAACAAAAAGTTTTTGGTTTTTTTTTTAAAAAAAAATCTTCAGCTTGGATGCTTGTCACTCTAACAAGAATGGTAACAATAAAAAAAAGACGCTTGCCAGTTTGGGGGAGTACACAACCCCACTGCCCCACTGATCAGGAATCTGTATAGTCCCAGAGAGATCGAGCAGAAGAGCAAAAATATTCAAAGGGGGTAAAATAGGAGGGGAAATCCCCTTTTCCTTTAAAAACAAAAACAAAGGCAAAACAAATCTTGGTTCAGCAGGAAAAACTGCACTGGAGGTTCATGTCCCCTTTTTACTCCCCCACCTGGAATTTCAGCCGCATCAGATAAGTCTAACCCTGCCTCGCTTTTCCGCCTTCCCCCCCCTTTCCAGCTTCTTTTTCCGCCTCCTTCCCCAGCCAAACGCACAAAAAACCTGAGTGGGCCAGCTCTCCTCCTCCAGTATTTAAACACCTCCACCAGGTCCCTAGTTAGCAGCTCTCTTCAGCTTATCCAAGAAACTGACAAGTACGGTTAGAGGAGGCTGTACATGTTGCTCTAATGGACCTCATTAAGTTCTACTTACAGATGTTCTCTTAACATAATTGATCTGCGGTGAGTTGAGAGGACGGCAACTTATTCCCTAGCCCCCAATTATGGTTGGGTAATTAGATCCCCAACCTCCAATTTTTCACATTCACCCTTCTAACATCCCAAAATATCAAAGTATCTCTTTCTCACCAAAGACTCCTCTCCCTCCCCTTACCGGACTGCACTCCGCTCACTCTATTGACAGTTAGATCCACGCTAACCTTTGTAGCGACGCCAGTTTTAATGGTGCATTCAGTCCATTGACAGAACTCCCGGTTTTTTTAAACCCCCCCTCCTTTCCTCCCCGCGTCTCCCTCCCCTTCTCCTTTCCCTTTCCCCTTCTTCTTCTTCTTTTTTAACCCTCAGAAACAAAAGGGTAGAGAGGGAAAAAAAACCCAGAAAAGAAAACCCTGGCTTGTATAGTTTGTACTTTTGATAAAAGGTTTTACTGATGGGCTTTGGCAGAAGAGGCTCTGTTCTAATGTCTTTTTATCTGAATTAATTCCTCAGATGAAAACTTTAAGGAACAATGAAGAAGAGAGCTGGTGCTCTGAACCGGTGAGGGGGGGGGGGAGGTAGAAAAATTACATAGCACACCTGGGACAGATGAAGCCAAACTAGTGCTTTTATAATGCCAATCAGCAGGGCTGTTATCATTCCTCTAATTAGGAAAGCAGCCGAAAACAGAGAGCACTTGGGGAAATGGTAATGTTATGGTTTTGCACTTAAAAGGGGAGACATTTCCCGCACTGTAAGAATCCAGGATTGGGGCTGACAAGTCTTTTAATTAATGGGCAGGATTCCCTGCGTGTGCACGTTGGAGAACATGTTTCAATTCATAAAAGTGGACAAAGGGGGCTATTTGGGTTGGAAGGGGCCCCCCGAGCGCGTGCATAAAAAAGGCAAACCGAGAGGAGGCGGGGAGGAAAAGGAGTCCATTAGTTTGAAGGAGTGCAGAGTTCACAAGCTACCTTTATTTTATCCCCCCAAGGATTCCACGCGTGGAGCTGCAGAGAGCTGTTTGCCAGCGGATTTGAAAGCTACAGCAGGAGGGGGAAAAAAAACCCCAAGGCTATCAGACAAACAAAAAGTTTGGGGAGCGTGCCTTTGGAATCTGAGAACGCTGCATTTCGCAGAAGGCTCTCCAACTTTCCTTTCAGCTGCAATCCTGCTCCTTCTGAAAACTGGACCCGGTAGAGGGGGCTCTTGGGAGCCACATTTGTGACGTCTGAAAAGCTCTCCTCCCGGCTGTGTAAACTCTTGATTCCTCTCTTGAAAGAAGGGCCGAAGTATGGCCATTTTGTGCAGGACCAGTGGCTGCCTGTTGTCCATCACTGGATATGGTTGTGCATGTTGGTTGGCCGGAGATTTTTCTTCACAGGGGTTGTGTAACAAACAAGCAGCCGAAAGCTGCATGGTTCCGTCATATTATGTGTTGTGGTGCAATCCCAACTGAAGAACCGAATTGGTTGCTGTTTGCAACTCGTGACCCATTTTTGCTCTTGCATTCCAACAACACCCTTCTTCCTACAGGCCCTCTTGGAATTGGAGCGCAAAAGTGAATATCCTCACATCTTTACCTGTGCTCAATCCAAGATGTGTTGACCCAGTCAGTGGCATCCTAATATCAATTATTTCTTATTGTGACTACCATAGGCACCTTTTGGCTTATAAGTCTCAGGTACCCTATTGACTCATGTCAACCTAGGAGTGGTGTAAATGGTTTGCACCCAGAAGATCCCAGGTTTTATCTTTGGCATCACCATTAAAAATATTTGGAATCTCAGGGGTAGGGAAAGACAGCACCAAGTATGATAGACCAATGTGGACTGCTTCATTTCCTTGTTCTTCACAGTGCCTATCATATTGTTGACATGAAATTATCATGATTTTGCAGATTAGGTCCCCAGATGATGCTGGCAAGAGATATGTTCTTTAACAGTGCAACTGGCAATCACTTAAAATACCAATGACTCTCATTTTTAAGCCAATTTAAACTACATGCCACAAACTACTTTAGCCATGCTTAATGTCAGTTGAGTAGAGAGCTGGTTCATACATGCCATTTGTCAGACCTAGCTCTGCTGTGGCCTGGCATCACGGGGCTGGAGCCAAGGTCACACAGACCCTTGCCTGAGTTCTCATCACTGTGTGTGTATAGTGCAGTCAAGTTTCAGATGACTTATGGTTTTTAAGGTAAGAGACTAATCGGCTTATGGTGCCCCCCTTATGGTTTTTAAGGTAAGAGACTAACTGGCTTATGGTGACCCCTTATGGTTTTTAAGGCAAGAGACTAACTGGCTTATGGTGACCCCTTATGGTTTTTAAGGAAAGAGACTAACCAGCTTATGGTGACTCCTTATGGTTTTTAAGGCAAGAGACTAACAGGCGTATGGTGACCCCCTAAAGATTTTTAGGGTAAGAGACTAACAGACGTATGGTGACCCCTTGTGGTTTTTAAGGTAAGAGACTAACAGATGTATGGTGACCCCTTATAGTTTTTAAGGCAAGAGACTAACAGATGTATGGTGACCCCTTATGGTTTTTAAGGCAAGAGACTAACAGATGTATGGTGATCCCTTATGGTTTTTAAGGCAAGAGACTAACCAGCTTATGGTGACCCCTTATGGTTTTTAAGGCAAGAGACTAACCAGCTTATGGTGACCCCTTATGGTTTTTAAGGCAAGAGACTAACAGACGTATGGTGACCCCTTATGGTTTTTAAGGCAAGAGACTAACAGACGTATGGTGACCCCTTATGGCTTTTAAGGCAAGAGACTAACCAGCTTATGGTGACGCCTTATGGTTTTTAAGGCAAGAGACTAACAGACGTATGGTGACCCCTTATGGCTTTTAAGGCAAGAGACTAACAGACGTATGGTGACCCCTTATGGCTTTTAAGGCAAGAGACTAACAGACCCCTTATGGCTTTTAAGGCAAGAGACTAACAGACGTATGGTGACCCCTTATGGTTTTTAAGGCAAGAGACTAACAGACGTATGGTGACCCCTTATGGCTTTTAAGGCAAGAGACTAACAGACGTATGGTGACCCCTTATGGTTTTTAAGGCAAGAGACTAACAGACGTATGGTGACCCCTTATGGCTTTTAAGGCAAGAGACTAACAGACGTATGGTGACCCCTTATGGTTTTTAAGGCAAGAGACTAACAGACGTATGGTGACCCCTTATGGTTTTTAAGGCAAAGAGACTAACAGACGATATGGTGACCCCTTATGGTTTTTAAGGCAAGAGACTAACAGACGTATGGTGACCCCTTATGGTTTTTAAGGCAAGAGACTAACAGACGTATGGTGACCCCTTATGGTTTTTAAGGCAAGAGACTAACAGACGTATGGTGACCCCTTATGGTTTTTAAGGCAAGAGACTAACAGACGTATGGTGACCCCTTATGGTTTTTAAGGCGAGAGACTAACAGAGGTATGGTGACCCCCTTATGGTTTTTAAGGCAAGAGACTAACCGGCTTATGGTGACCCCTTAAGGTTTTTAAGGTGAGAGACTAGCAGAGATGGTTTTCCACAGCCTTCCTGCACATAGCAACCCTGATATTCCTTGGTGATCTCCTATCCCAGGGGTAGGGAACCTGCGGCTCTCCAGATGTTCAGGAACTACAATTCCCATCAGCCTCTGTCAGCATGGCCAATTGGCCATGCTGGTAGGGGCTGATGGGAATTGTAGTTCCTGAACATCTGGAGAGCCGCAGGTTCCCTACCCCTGTCCTATCCAAATACTTCCCAGGGCTGACCCAGCTTAGCTTCTGAGATCTGATGAGATCGGGCCAGCCTGGGCCATCCAGGTCAAGGCTCCCTCTTATACAACACTTGATATCATAAAAGTCCTGACTGGCTCCATTTGAATGCTTGGCTTTTTAATCACAAAATGAGCATAAAGGTGTTGACCATTCCCAAATACTTCAGTTCAACCAGTATCCAATAATCCACCACCGATCATTCGAGGGAGAGTATTTGTTATTATACCAGTCTTCAGGACGCTTCAGATATCAGCCTTCAGATGTATGGGAACCCTTTTTTCATGTAAATGGCTTCTGAATAATGTGTAAACTAAATTTCACACATGGCAGCCGATTGCAGGGGGTGGGAAGTCATGGTACTGAAAACTCAAGGATTGGGTAGGGTGCTATTTCCATAAGCAAGATCCATGCAATTAGACCACACAGTTGGGTGATTAAACTGTTACCTCTGTTGGACGAGACATGCTTAGAACGTAATGGTTCCCATGGGGTATTTTCTCCTTATTTTTACCACAAGAAGAATCATGCCCAGTGAAATTAGGTATACTAATGTGCTCATATTTATCTGTTCAAATCACAGTCTGATCACAAATTGACAGCACTGCCCTTGAAGGCTTGAAATAAGTATTTTTTATCAAGCACTCTAAATTGTTCTAAATTGTATCACAAATGTTTTGCAGATGGACATTTTTACAGCATTCTTCATAGCTGCCCCAGTCCTTTTCCCTCACCTACCCAACCCATCTGACCAAAAGAAAAAAAATCCCTTAAAATGTGGGGTTTTAAGGAGTCTGTGCCCTAAGAACATGAGAAAAGTCAGAGATCCATCTACTTGTTAGATCACGGACCTTGAATCAATAAACAGACTCTGGATCGATGATCAGTAGTGTTTATTGGAAGGAAACGAAGTACCAAGCTTGGAAAAGTACGTTCTGGCGAACCTGGCTTTTGCTGCCCCCTTTATTCAGAACCAATCCCCCTTCCCGTTTTCCCAAAGAATGTGAGAGAGTTATTGCAGAGCCTAGGCGCCCCAAGGTTGGTGACATTTAGAAATAAAGCGACCTGGCCTCCTACCTTCGCAGAGTAACAGAAACATCTTGTTTTCCATAGAGCCAGAGATGTCAGGGATAAGCCTAGTTATCTACCAAGCATGTGAAACCATAAAAGAGCAAGATCAAGGAAAGAATGTCCCATCACCAAATGGTAACATAAAACAGGCTGGTTACATATATCTTTCAGCAGTTACATTGGTGTAGGAATGCATCTCAATCAACTAGATTTAATCATTGTCAGTATTTTGTATCAAGCCAGGAATGCCCCTCAATAACCTCGGTGTATCCCTGGCACTACTCCAGCAACCTGTTTCATATTGTCAGCCAATCAGTTGCCCTGCAGGACAAAATGAGCACATCATAAAGACCAAGCCCCTCCCTTGATGTGTCTTTCTCCCACTAGTATTCAGACATTTGCTTCGTCTGAATGTGGAGGTTCCCTTCTGTGATCATGGCGAGTAGCCACTGGTTGATGCATCTTCCATGGATCTATCTAAAGGCTGGTAAAGAAGTCTGTGTGGATGTTTTGTTACAGAGTTTGGAAACATCACTGTTTGGAAGCATGTTCTGCATGCAAAATGTTCAGTCCTTGTATTTAGAGGCTTGTTTGTATACGGAGGCATCTTTCAGGAGAACACTGTGGGAAGCAGAGGAGATACATGACTTCTCTGCCATCTTGCCTATGTTTGCATGCTTGATTCCTGAAATGGAGTGTTCATTGAATATTCAAAAATGGATCACAAATATTCTGTGTGTTCTCACACTACATTTTTGGAACAGTGTGTATGTATGTGTGTAAAGAGCCATCAAGTCATAGATGACTTATGGTGATCCCGTAGGGTTTCAAGGGCAGTGATTAAGAAGTGATGGTGTGTCATTGCTTTCCTCTGCAAAGTCTCTCTTGGTGGTCTCCTGTGAGCCTCCAGTATCACCAAGGCCAGGAATCCACTCACTGACTTAGCTTGTCAGATTTTCCTGCCTTTTTCTTGTCAGGGACTGAGCCGCTTCTAATAATGGTAGCATAAGGTAGAAAGCACTTTCCCTCAGCCCTGTTCACACCCAGAAGTCAGAGGATGCTTGTTGACTTTTATTTCTCTTTTCCACAGGCACACCCCTCACAAAGTCACAAATAAAATAAACACTAAAGGCAGATTTAAACCTAAATAAAATAACAGATTTATTTGACAGACAGGACATGGTAAAGGGAGAATAATAACTTGGAGATGGATGAGGTAAACAAGGCAGGATAAACATATATACACTATTAACAAGAGAGCTTGGCACAGGGACTTATAGATTTTGGTTTCTTCAGCACAGCACTTAAGATTACTTAGTTCAGTTTACCTTAGATTTTAGTTTCATAGATGGTTCACAGTTTGTACAGTTCTTTTGCTTAGATGTTCAAGCTTATGGCTATTCACGTACAGGATCCTAACATTGGCTGTGTACTTTTTCACTGTATCCTCACACAGCCCCCAGAGTTTGGTAAAACCCTCAAAAACAAAACATAATCTCTCTATTAAGGTAAACAAATCAAATTCCTGTACCCCAGACCTACTGGTACACTAGAACTCTCCTCTGTTTAGAAGCAGTTCTTATCCTGGTTTATATTGCCTTCAACTTGACTCTCCAATAAATTTAATCCCACCAGTATATGGTGTCTGTGTATGATTGCTTTCACGCAGCACTCAGACTGATAACCAGTAGAACCAGACATTCTTTTTGGCTGATCTACTCCCCTCAGAGTGTAGTTTATCACACAGGTAAGGCAGGCAGCACTTAACATCAAAACGTTTCAGACCAAAAGCCTCACAGAATGTACTGACTGAGATGCATGTTCCTTTAAATAGGATTGTTCCCCTAGCACACCTGATGTTTATTAAGCCTGGTGTTTTATCATGAGCCGGTTGTTGCTCTTTTATAGTTCTTGTTCTCTGTCTGTGTTGAGAGATTTTGTGTCTCCAGGCTTCTCTCTTTATTAAACTCCACTGCTGTTCTGTGAGCATGTCTGAGGATTGCTGTGTTTGCTGTGACTAAGAGACATCACACTGACAAGGAGTAACTTCCTGCATCTCTGCATCATGCAGTTACTTGCCAATCAGAATGCAGGAGGCCATAGCCAATCAGGTGGCTCCTCTGTTTTAAAGCCTTTCTGTGCATCACTCTGGAGGTAAACAATATTATACTTTGACAAAACTGCACTTTAAAAATACGCATTTCTCTGCAGTCCATCACATCTCCCATCCAAGTTGTGACCCTGCTTAGCTGACAAGATCAAGCTGTACAATACCACACCACATCCTCTCTAAATGGTAATTCTATGCAATAAGTATTTACAATTACAATTGCCTTTCCTTTCCCCATCACAACAGGCACCTTGTAGGGTAGGTGGGGCCGAAAGAGTTCTGAGAGGACTGTGACTGGCCCAAGGTCATCCAACTGGCTTAATGTGTGGGAGTGGGGAATCAAACCTGGTTCTCCAGATTAGAGTCAGCCACTCTTAACCGCTGCACCATAGTTGCTGGAGAAGTTCCATTTGTCTAGTTCTCACAAACAGTAAGCCTGTTTCTGAAACCTATCTATTGCAGGGAGTGGGGGCAGACAACACAACAAGACCCAGGTCCATAGTTGGAGGAGGGGAGCTATATTGGGACAAGAACACTTTAGGGGTTTCTCCATGTTGAAAATATACCCGATTTGGCTCGGTTCCATGAAATCCCATATCTTTTTATTCCGGTCTCTCCCTCCCCACCGCAGCCCGCGTCTGTAGAGGGGCCAAGTTAATGCCGGGATCAAAACCCGCACTTCCTTTTCCACGGGCCTGCTATCTGCTCTGCGGCTCATTTGTTCCTAGTTCCTGATTGGCTGTTGTTTTGGGGCGGGAACGTGAACGAGCGTCCCCTTCCCCTCTGCTTGAGGCAGCAATCTTTTTTTTAACCATTACGGCTGAACAGCTGTGTAGCCACATAGAACTGAATGCCCTCTCCCCTCCGCTTGAGGAGGCAGAAGCCACGCTGCGCAAGCACTTGTTTTGATTGGCTGTTGTGTTTTCAGTGGCAGCTTGAATGAACAGTCAGGCAAGTAGGCCTGGAAAAATAAACCCGATTGGTCTCCCCACGATACCGGCCTCAGCCTGGGATTCTCAAAAAGATCCACCTTTCTGGCGATTTTTGAAAATCCTTGGATGAGGGGGATAGCGTGGGGTAGGGGCGGAACAGACTCGATTTAGGGCCGAGCGCATTGGGGAGTCCTCACACAAACTGGGTTTTTTAAGGTGAGAATCCCGAGATATTTTCCCTGTGAGGATTCGGCCTTTGATAACCAACCATCTAATATTGGTGACCACCAGTGTGGCACCAATGGGTTTCCTGATGTCTGTCTGTTTCTTCAAAGCAAAGAGAAAACTCAGGTTTTCCTCCACCTCATTTAAGATGTAGAAATCAGAAACAGCTGACTTCATAGTAAGAAGATGCTTGGTTTGCATCTCTTCATCATTTTCTGATTGGTCCCAGGTTTCCATGGCAGCCATTTTCTGATTGGCTCAGCCTTCCATGGCAGTAGGGTTGCCTGGGGGGGTGGGGGGGGGAGGGAAGGGTTGCTAGGGAGATTCCTGGATATTTGGGTACAGAGTCTAGGAAGGACAGGGACTTCAGTAGGGTATAGGGCCACATAATCCATTCTCCAAAGCATGTGTTTTCTCCAGAGGAACTGATCTCTGTAGTCTGGGGATGAATTGTAATGACAAGGTATCCCCAGGCCCCACCTGGAGACTGGCATCCCTACATGGCAGCTATTTTGTGGTGGTACGCATTCCATGTTCTCAAAATGCTAAAAGTGCCCTGTGGCTCAATATGACTGGGGACCTAATGTAAGAATTGTCCCAATTGAAATTAATTGGTTTGAAAGGAATATTCTGCAGTGGTATGTGTGTGTGTATGAGAGAGAGAGATGACCCATTCATAAACCATTACTAAATTATCAGATGAGTAAACGTCTATCAAATGACATGTGGGCAAACCAAGCCACAGTTAATTTTAGGATATGGGATGTCCAGCCCTGTCCATGTTCCATTGTACTCAATGGAGTTCACTCCAGAGGACACATAGGTCGATTCCGCACTTGCGTTATCGACCTAAGTTCGAGGTGCGTTCGACCTAAGTGCTCCACACAACCACTGGGATCGACGTGGTTTTGTACCAGCTTCACCCCGTGTAACGGTCAAATTTCCGACTCCAGTTGGGAACTACTACTTTTTCAGGGAACCACGCTCGAGCTCAGCTCGATTCCAGTAAAGTGCGGAATCTCTGGTGCCAGGAGTCCCCCATTCAGCCAATCACAGCTGAGTGTTTCGGGCATGCATATAGCTGGCCAATCACAAAACGCCACCTTCGTCCCTCCATTCCTGTGGCAGTTTTAAAAATAATGTATGTGGGGATAGACAGAACATGGCCGTAAAACAGTAGCCAATCGGAACGGAGCGGCGAAGAGGCACAGGATGATTCTGCCCTCTGAGCTGGGATCAAGCTGGTTGCAGTGGGAAACAACAATGGCTTCGACCTAGGTCAGTATCTTTCTCAGGGAACTGGGTCGAACCTATTTTACTCATGTGCGGAATCACCCATAGTTCAGTAGCAAATTATATGACTGGCATGCAAAAAAAAAAAAAATCCACGAGTTGTGATTTCAGGTAGCAGATTTGGGTCTTTTCTCTGCGTGATGCTCCAGAGCTGCTACCAGCCAATGTAGGCGATACTTAGCTAGATGGGACTAGCTTGGTGCCAGGCAGGTTGATACACATATTGACACTTCTAGAAACCAGAGTCCCCATGAGGATTTATGACTAGGGAAAAACATCAACTCAGACCTACATTATCTCCATCACCTGCCAGTTTTGTTTCCATATGCAGTCCACAATGATCCTAAAAGTCCTGAACCAGCCGCTGAGGATGCCCCCCCCCCCCCCCCCCCCGCTCTACAGGGGTCCCCAACATTATCGGGACCCACTATTTTGCTCCTAGGAGGGTTACATATGGGTTTTTGTGGGGCATTGTTTTAGAATGTAATTGTTTTTAACTTACATGTATGTTTTTATATATGATATTCTATTGTTCACCGCCCTGAGCCCTTCGGGGATAGGGCGGTATATTAAATCAAATAATAAATAAATAAAATAAAATAAACAGTGTAGGGCATGAAGGACTATTTCCCTTTCTTAAATCTGAAATCCTGCTTTCAATGCTCACATGGATGGGAGGAAGGAGAGCTAGCAGGCTTTCTCAGACTGGAATGTTCTCTTTCATGAATGTTCTTTTTAAAAATAAATGTTATTCTTTTTTGTAATTAACAAAAGGAGAAAAATAAGTGCACGGATTGTTAACTAAAATGGGCCTTAATTTTAGCGATATTCTATACTTCAGAGAGCCTTTAAAGTTTTCCAGTAATTTTCCACAAAATTCTTAGACATTTTATTAATTTTAAATGTTAACGGTTATCTATGATAATATTAACTCAAGGGAATATTAGCATAACAATTTTAGAATTATTTCTAAGCTTCAACATTAAATCTCTATCAAACCTTTATAGTTGGTATCTGATCTGGAGTAGCAGGAATTCTTGACAAACCAGACACCATCTTGTCAGAGGCACGATTTATTGCTGATTTTCATCTTGGTCTTGTAGGATGATGGTTCTGTATTCGTTTTAAACACCCCCCAAAAAAGTGATTATCTCAAGTTAATAATATGATTGGGTTTTTTTTTAAGTATAGCATCATCCACCCACATCCACTAACTAGGCATAGTAGATTATGACTGTATTTAGACATCACAGTAAATTGTGGTTCGATCAAACCCTTGTTAGTTGAGATGCCCACAAGCAAATGTTCCAACAAACCGCGGTTGGCTGGCATCAAACTGGGATTTCAAATTAAGGGTTTTAGTAGTTTTATTAATTATTGTAATAATTATGTGGATCAGGAAAATATGTGATTTGTTTTGAAAGAAATGGATGTGTCACAATGTCTGATCGTTTTGATGCAGAATCTGTACTCCGAACAAGAGGCTACTTTAGGACTGAATATGAAGAAAAAGAAGGGTTTCCAGCTGGCAAAGGTGTCAAACAAAAATGTATTTTACCTCACTATCCGCTCAATCTGTATGCAGAACATGTCATAAGGAAGGTGGCTTTGATTTGGATGAAGATGGAGTGAAAATTGGTGGAGGTGACATTAACAATTTGAGATATTGTGAGGCTGAACACACTCAAAGTCGAGGTTGTAGGAAGGAACGAACTTGATTGAATTGTATCGCCCTAGCTACAGGGTGCTGGAACTGAGGGTTCTTGCCCTCAGTTCCAGTATATGCAGGGGGTGCAATGGACGGTCCTGAGTGGTGGCGTGAACGAGGGTTGTTGGGGAAAACGAAACTGAAACTTACAAACTGACGCTTACATCCTGACAGATATGCAGATGACACCGCATTGCTGGCAGAAAATATCAAAGACTAGAAACAGCTACTACTGAAGGAGCAGCAGTGGCGTAGGAGGTTAAGAGCTTGTGTATCTAATCTGGAGGAACCGGGTTTGATTCCCAGCTCTGCCGCCTGAGTTGTGGAGGCTTATCTGGGGAATTCAGGTTAGCCTGTACACTCCCACACACGCCAGCTGGGTGACCTTGGGCTAGTCACAGCTTCTCGGAGCTCTCTCAGCCCCACCTACCTCACAGGGTGTTTGTTGTGAGGGGGGAAGGGCAAGGAGATTGTAAGCCCCTTTGAGTCTCCTGCAGGAGAGAAAGGGGGGATATAAATCCAAACTACTACTACTACTACTACTACTACTACTACTACTTCTTCTTCTTCTTCTTCTTCTTCTTCTTCTTCTTCTTCTTCTTCTTCTTCTTCTTCTTCTTCTTCTTCTTCTTCTTCTTCTTCTTCTTCTTCTTCTTCTTCTTCTTCTTCTTCTTCTTCTTCTTCTTCTTCTTCAAGCAGAAAGTGCCAATGCAGGATTACAACTGAACAGCAAGAAGAATAACTGTCAAAGGATTATACAACTTTAAGCCTGAGCATGAAGAAACTGAAATTGTTTTAACATTTTCTGTTCTTTAGCTCCATCATCAACCAAAAGGGAGACTGCAACCAAGAAATCAGAAGGAGATTGAAACTGGCAAGGGCAACCATAAAGGAGCTAGAAAAGATTCTTAAGTGTAGGGGTATGTTGCTCATGACCAAAATCACACTAATTCATACCATAATATTCCCTGTTACTATGTATGCATGTGAAAGTTGGACAGTGAAGCAAGCTGACAGAAAGAAAATTGATTCATTTGAAATGTGGTGTTGGAGGAGAGTATAGTCCATTTATTCTGTTCTGTTACTTGTAACTAGTACTTCATGTGTACATGTATATACCCCTACATAAATCATATGTATTTAGCACTGATTACAAAAATACTTAATGAGCAGTTTGAAATGGGACCTATGTTTCCCATCTGGCCCTATTACCAGCTGTGCATGGGGTGATCTGGTAGCATGTCAGACACAGCAAGATTTTTAGGGTAGAAGAGTCAAAGTTCTTTCCATCAGATGCTGAAGCATCAAAGCATTCTTCCATGTGTTTGTGTTTTTGCATTTGTGTGTGTGTAGCACTGTGCCTGCTAAGCACATCTGGGCTGAAAAAAATCACATGCAACAAGCTTCATCCTCTGTTTTAGAAGCTGCCACTTTATAACAAACAGCTGAAGAAAGAACTGCCTGAGTTAAAACGGCAACAGCAAATGACCTCTTGCGGCAAGAAAACAGAGACAATAACAGTTTACAGAGCAGCTGAAAGCTACTCCTAATGAACTGAGCAAACTTCTCTTGAAGGAGGAGAGTTTAAGGGAGCTCACCAAGACACCATTCAAAGACTTGAAATCACAGTGTTTGACAACCGCATGAGTAAGGGAGGGGGATCTGCTTTAAAACACGGCCACTTTTCTAAAAGTCCGTTCACCCTTCTTTGTTGTGTATGGATATTAAAGTGGCTGTTGCTTGTTCTTTGCAAAAAGAAACCTGGAAAATCAAAAAAGCACCGGGCGCATTCTGGCCCACCTACGCCTCTGCTATTCTGTAATTGGTTGAGATGACTACTTTGATTAGAGAAAAGAACTTACCTAACATTGATTGCTTTCACTGCTGGAATCAATTGGCTGTTGTGGGTTTTCCAGGCTGTGTGACCATGGTCTGGTAGTTTTTGCTCGTCACGCTTCTCCCACAGCTATGGCTGCCAAACTGCAGAGGCATTCCTCAGAAGATGCCATAGATGCAGGTGAAGCACTAGGAGCAAAAACTACCAGATTACGGTCACACAGCCTGGAAAACCCACAACAGCCAGAACTTGTGCAAGTTTTTCAATAACGGGAAGCCCTCGATAGATTTTTTGCTCAAGACAGAAAAATGAACTGATGATTTGTGGATTTGTGGACCAGGAAAATTTGTGGATGATTTGTGGACCAGGATGATTTGTGGATTTGTGGACCAGGAGGGAGGGGTCCCGGCATCTGGACATAGCCCACCCACCATAGCGGAGGGAGGGGAGGCGGAGGGGTGGCATGCACAGGAGGGGAGGGAGGGGCAAGGGGGCCCGGCCCCTAGCAGAGGGAGGGGGGAGGGAGGGAGGGGGTGGCATGCAAAGCAATGGGGGGGAGTTACGGGTGGCATGCACCAGATAGCATTTCACCAGATGAGCCACAGCAACGCATGGCCGGGTACGGCTAGTTAGGAATAATAAGAATTAAGTGGATTATAATTTTATAATTGTAACTAGGGAGCAAGTGGTGAATTTTGAACTGTGTTTATTTTTGGCGCAGAGGAATTTAGGAATACTCCCTGTTGTTTCTGCTTGTCTTTTTTGTTTCTCTGTCTTATAAATTTATATGACCAAACAAATTCAGTCTGTGCTGCTTTGGAAGAAGCTCTGTGGAGTTCAATGGGACTCTCACCCCACGAAGTCGACAGTGGCCTAAGAAAACAATTCTAACTAAGCAGATACACCCTTCTAAGATGACGGAAGCACACTTTGCTTTGGAATCGCACTGCAAATCATTTTCCCGTCCTCCAAACAGTGCAACGTGGCCAAAAGAAATTTAATTTGAAGAAAAAACCCCATCAGAATGGTCTCCTCCTTATGAGATCATCTTCCCGTTGTTTCTTTCATCTAGAGTTGGCCTGCACAGTCCTGTTTTGGAAAAAAGCCAGCTATCCGTAGATTGGAGTCTTCTGGATGCTGAACATGCACACACGGCCCATTTCTGCTGCATCACGCAGGGGTGTGCGTAAAGAATTATTGCTTTTGAATTTCCAAGCCCAGATGTTTCGACTTGAAGACCGTCATTTTGATTTTGCCTCTCCCTTGGGCAAATTGGACTTGTGATTCTTTATTCTCGTGCCATTTTCTTTTTCCTCGTGCAGATCATGAGCGGGAGGGGTGACCCAGAGCTCAGCTCTTGCAGCCCAGTGTGAGGCCAATCGTCACATTGGGGTCAGGAAGAAATTTTCCTCCAGGCCAAATTGGCCAGGGATCTTGGAGGTTTTTTGCGTTCCTCTGGGCATAGAGCAGAGGTCACTGAGTGGGGGAGAGCTGTGAATTTCCTGTGTTGTGCAGGGGGACTGGACTAGATGTCCCATGGGGTCTCTTCTACCTCTTTGTTTATCTGTTTTTTGCCTGGTGGCAGCAGCTCTACAGCAGACGCCATGATGTAACATTCACCACTGAAGGGGGCAGACAGAAAGTCATGCTGGAGAAAGGAGGAGCTGGGACACATAGAGGTGCCAGATGCCCCGAGTTATCACATGTGACACGAAGACTGACCCAAGTTTGACCAGTGTGTTGGGTCATAGAACGAGCCTTTTTTCCCCATGAGGGCTGGATTCCGCAGGACAGACGCCGTGAATCGCCTCCTTTCTCTTATGCTTTGTTGTTTGATTTCTGTCATCGCTTTGTGTATTTGAGTCACTGTGGAGATTTACTCTTTCTTTGGTAATTGCATTTAGTGAATAGATTGCCTTTTATGTTTGCTGTTGAGTTTCATTTGAAGTGCACTCTCCTTTCTCTGGCGTATCAAAGAGAATCGGTGGGCTTTAATTTTCTGGCCTCCTCCTTGGGCCTCATGAGCTGAGCTCTGCCAGGACCCGCTTCCAGAGCTTCCTTCTTCACCTGTACTTCCAGAAGGCCGTAATTTTCCTGCTTATCATCTTCTGGCTGTGGTTGCAGTCTGCTCAGCCTTTCCACTGGCCTAGACCCATTCCTTGGCAAGAGAAACTAACAGTTCCACAAGGTCTGTGCTTTGCCAAAAGGGGCCAGGGAGCCCAAAAGATCCATTGTTTTTGCATAGGGTTGGAGCAGACCGGAGGATTTGTCTGGCGGCTTCTTTCGACTCCACATTGCCGGGGAACTTCACCTTCGATGTTTCAGCTTGAAGGGCAGCCTTTTTTAAAAAATTAGCAATGGGCTAGCCTGTGGTTGAGATGAAATGGCCTTCGAACTCAAAAACGCAACCAAAAATCAAATGAGGAAGCGTGAATATTTCTTGGTCATTTGAAACGGAACATCCAAATGGCATTTCCCTCCTACTTTGGATCAGTATGGGGGAGGGGAGAGAAGAAAAAGAAGAGGTGGTGTTTACACTATGCTTTTCTCTACCTTAAGGAATCTCAAAGCGACTTACAATCACCTTCCTTTCCCCTCCCACAAGAGACGCCTCCCACAAGAACTTCCTGGAGGAAATGTTTTATTTCCTGCCTCAAAATGTTTTAAAACTTTTGAGCAGGAAGGGCCAACATTCCTGTGGAAGCCATTTTGTTCCTTCCTTTGTGCAGGAAGGGCCAACATTCCTGCGGAAGGCAACATTCCTGCGGAAGCCATTTTGTTCCTTCCTTTGTGCAGGAAGGGCCAACATTCCTGCGGAAGCCATTTTGTTCCTTCCTTTGTGCAGGAAGGGCCAACATTCCTGCGGAAGCCATTTTGTTCCTTCCTTTGTGCAGGAAGGGCCAACATTCCTGCGGAAGCCATTTTGTTCCTTCCTTTGTGCAGGAAGGGCCAACATTCCTGCGGAAGCCATTTTGTTCCTTCCTTTGTGCAGGAAGGGCCAACATTCCTGTGGAAGCCATTTTGTTGTTGCACCCATCACTCTGTGTCAGAATTCAAAAGGTGCCTGCAAGCTCAAAAACAGCTGGGGCCTCTGCCCTATTTACATAGTATTTATTTTAAGTCCATTTCTTATCCCATTGAAGTTGTCCTCTATTTGGCTTTATACATCTTTCATTTGATGCCCCAGTTTAAAAACTTATAAAGATTATTTCCCTTCGGTGGTGTTCAAGATGTTTGGTGCCTCTTGTTTATTATTAATATACATGTAACTGCAGGGGAGGAAAGGCCTGTGTTGATTCATAAAATAGATATTTCTGCTAGAAATTCCACACCATCACCTGCATTTTCATAATTCTAAGTGCTTTGTTTATTTATTGAAATTTGCAAACCACCAAGGGCAGATTAATGTCTGGGAAAGGATGCAGGGGAGGGAAAGAGTCTGGAGTTGGGAGGGGAAAAGCACACCGTGGTTTGCAGATAAGAGAATGCTGATTTCAAACATACTTGGTAGAACCCTTGTATGATGAAACTGAATTCTGCTATGGAAACACCTTAGTCTGAGTGCATAATTCTCTATCTTGGATGCTACCAGAGCTCCTTCTCACCCTAAAGTTACGATATCACCCTTTTACAGACAATGATGTAAAACAGCTTTGATTCACAAATAGGAAAAGCATGTACATCTATGGCCACCAGCACATGGGAAGAATGTGTATACTTCTGTTTTATTGGATAGTCAAAACTGGCTGTAAATATTATGAAACTGCCTTATACTGGCCCCTTCCGCACATGCAGAATAATGCACTTTCAATCCACTTTCACAATTGTTTGCAAGTGGATTCTGCTATTCCACACAGTAAAATCCAGCTGCAAAGTGCATTGAAAATGGATTTATTTCTCTCGCTGCTCCTTATAATGTCCCATTAGCATTGCCAATCTCCAGGTGGACCTGGTATCTCCCAGAATTTCAGCTCATATCAAGGCTGCAGAAACCAGTTCCCCTGGAGAAAACGGTTGCTTTGGAGGGCGGACTGTATGGCATTGTACCTGGGGCCAGGTTTAAGCCAATTGGACCAATTGGGCCCCGTGTCTAAGGGGGCCCTGCACTAGGTTAATCTATTTTACTCTAATCTTGTCAGGTAAACACAACAACATATTGTAACATCCATGCACTTTTAAGCACAGATTTTGATTGCTTTTCATTCTACCATGGAGATATAAAGGCCATAATAGACTTTATTTATATCTCTATGATTCTATAGACCATGGCGTGAACCTGGGAGCCCACCTTAAATGTTCCCAGTTGGGCCCTGCAACTTCCAAGACCAGCCCTGATTGTGGTCCACTAAGGTCCCTGTCTAGGCCCCATCAGACTCCATCTCCAAATCTGCAGAAGTTTCCTAACTTGGATCTAGGAACCCTACCTTCTCATCCCCCTCCGGCAGCCAAGAAGGACTTAGC
This sequence comes from Sphaerodactylus townsendi, assembly GCF_021028975.2. Classification (NCBI taxonomy): domain Eukaryota; kingdom Metazoa; phylum Chordata; class Lepidosauria; order Squamata; family Sphaerodactylidae; genus Sphaerodactylus; species Sphaerodactylus townsendi. The sequence continues at coordinate 18,483,811 of NC_059430.1, forward strand.
AACCCTGTGTCCCATCCAAATACTTCCATTTTATTAAACTACAGTTGATATGGACAGACCAGCTTCTTTGCCCTGCTCTCTGCATCCTCACCTGCAGAAGACAGGTGGCAACTAGAACAGAGCTTTTTCAGTGGTAGCACCTAGCTTCTGAAATGCCCCTCCCTTTGAGGCCTGCTTGGCATCTGCCCTACTCTAAAAGAACAAAATATTTCTTTTACTCAGCTTTTTATCTGTTCACTTCCTGTCGTTCTAACTGGGACTCAAGATGGAGTACAAAATTAAGGGATCTTGATATTATATATACATACATACATACACATATACACACATACACACACACATACACATACATACATACATACACATACATACATACATATACATACATACACACACACACATAAATACATACAGACAGACAGACATATATACACATACATATATACATACATATATACACATACATATATACATACATATATATACATGTATGTATGTATGTATGTATGTATGTATGTATGTATGTATGTATGTATGTATGTATGTATGTATGTATGTATATGTATATATGTTCCGCTTCTAGCGTTAAGATCATTTCACAAAGATCCTTTTTGGCTGCTAAACATTTCATACTGTTTTTTACAGATTGTTTGTTTTTTTATAGCTGGATTTTTTGTTAATTTTAGCTATTTTATGCTGTTTTATGACTATCCTGGCTTACTTTGTGAACTACCTCAAGCAGATTCTCCAGAGAGGTGGCATATGCATTTCCTAAATAAATAATAAAAATGTAGACAAATTCAATTTGGAAATCTGTGCAGATTTCACAAACTGCCCACTGGAATTTCTTCAACCATCAGGAGATTTTTAACATTGTAAGTAGGGGCATCAAGCACATACTACCAACTACTGACACTGAATCTCAGCCACTGAATATAAGCAACACATTTCTAATGTGTATTATGTAACAACTATGGCATGACATAGTACATAGCGATAGCATGACATAGCGATAGCAGCATTCCGTCACTGCAAACCAAGTATTAAATATTATTGACTGTCAAGTATCGCATCCGGTTGGAGGTCGAAAATGAAATACCGTAGCCTGTCAGTTGTCAAATGCTATTAGATAGCAAAACACTGGGTGCCAAACACTGTCAAGACGTAACGTTAAATGCCATCAACAATATAATACTCCATGTAAATCAAATGCTGTCAGGTGTCAAATATTAGGTATTAACTATTTGCAAATACAGGACATCGGAAGTCACGAGAGACAATATTGAGGAAGGGTTATGCAGGCAAATTTGAGGCAAAAGTTAGCATAAACCCACCCCGAGAAACCAAGTATACTAGAGTTTTACTAAATATTAAATCATTATTAAATCACGATTAAATCACTAAATATCACTATTAAATCACTAAATATTATAAATAATTAAAATTGTTAAAATGATAAATTATCAAAATTAACAAAGTAGGAAAAACACCAGTGGAGTAAGATACCCTTCTATCTTATAATCTGGTTCACCCAATTGCCCAATCCTATCAGCAAGCATCTTTTTGATACAGAAAAAGATGCAACAATGACTTTTGTGTATCTAGCATTTCTGAGTGAGTGTGTGTGTGTGGGGGGGGGGGGGAGAATTTACCCATCCATTTAACTCTACAGAGCCTTCTACAGTTAGCAGGGTGTCTCTGTGGTAAACACAACACTTATAACTTTTCATAATGCCCCTGTCAATTCAGCGTTAAACAGCAGAGGCTAACATATGGACCAGTCTCAGGAGGTAATTCCAGCATGTGTAATTAGCATGATTTGTCACCGTGTATATTTCAGATGGTACAGTTTAATTAAAACAGGTAACAGTGATGGGGCTATATATTCTAATCAGTGAAATATGTCCGCCTTTAAAAGCAGAAGGACTGGATTCTGAATTGGAGATAATGTAGACGGGCATACACAAGGGCTTTTCAGGTTCCTAGAGTTCGGCACTCTTCGTGTGCCTTTGAAAATGTAGACAATGGCAAAGGCCGTCGGCCAGATACTATAATAAATGGTGCTTTGTAAATGAACGTACTAGGCAGCCATATACAGAGTCAGACCACTGGTGAATCTAGCTTGGTGTCACACAGTGATACTCTCCAGGATTTCAAGCAGAGCAAGACCTTTCTCAATATCTGTTGCTTGAGAGATTGTAACTGGAGATGCAGAGGACTGAACCTTGGGGTTTCTGCATGCAAAGCAGATACTGGACTGCTACAGGACTGCCGGATCCTCCTCGGCAACTGGCAGGGATGCGGGGATGAGGTAGGGTTCCCAGCTCCAGTTTGGGAAATTCCTGGATATTTGAGCACAGAGTTTAGGGAGGACGGGGACGTCAGTGGGGTACTACAAGGTCATAGAGTCCACCCTCCAAAGCATCCGTTTTCTCCAGAGGAACTGATTGAGGTAGTCTGGAGATGGGATGTAATTCTGGGGGGTCCCCAGGTCCCATCTGGAGGCTGGCATCCCTAGACCACGGCCACCACCTCATCGCCATTCACATATGAATGCAGTTTATGTAACCAGACCAATGGTTCATTTAGTTCAGTACCACAGTGGCTGGAAGTTGGTCTCCAGGTTCTCAGGGAAAGAACACCTATTACTGAAGATCCTTTTGCTGCTACTCGCAAGTTAAATGAGATTTGATAGGCGCTGTGGTGGGAGCCTAGGCTGTAAGCCAGCGGTTTATTTCATTCTCTCCTGACGTTTTGCCTGCATCTGTGGCTGGCATCTTCAGAGGATCTGATTGATGCCCGCCATAGATGCAGGCAAAACGTCAGGAGAGAATGCTGCTAGAACACGGCCATACAGCCCGGAAACCACACAGCACCCCAGTGATTCCGGCCGTGAAAGCCTTCGACAAATAAGGCCTGTTTGACACTGCAGTTCAGGCTGCCGAAGATTTGAATTAAAATTAAAAATAACATTTAAAGTTATAAAATAATTCAATAAAATACACAAATAACACCATAATCAGGGAGGAGGGCCACTCATAGTTGTTGGGGATATGCCAAACAAAATAAAGAATAAGGCTGTATTGCTTTTTGAGAGTGCGGAATACCTCTCTCTGACTGTAAAATAATACCAGCCCTGGTCTTCTTTGGCATGAGTATTTTGATTGCAGTCACCTTGCATTATCTGCTTTGTAGTATTACAAGGCTCATATAAGCTTCCCCTCAGAGGATTCTAGAAATAATGGTCTGGCATCAGACTCCCTTCTGCTAAGTGAGCATTTTTTGAAGTGGTGCAAAAGTACAAAATTATGCCCCTCATATATTATACATTTTTTTCTTTACATATAAAATCAACAACTCTTTTAAATGATAGAATAAATTATGTTGATCTCTATGAACTGGTAATGAATTATTACCTTTTTACATCATTTTATCTCTTTATAACATTTGAATATTCCCTCAACCTCTCTGCACATATGAAAACCCAAGATAAGGAGAAAGTTTTTCAGTCTAGAATTTTCCAGGATAGTTTTAAAAACACACCACATGTAATTTTGCCATGGGAAACACCAAACATACCTCATACTCCTTCTTAGCCTGACAAAGTACAGCCTAGAAAAAGCTATATCTGGTAATGCTGCTAGAAACTAAAATGACTAAACTGAAGTTTCTGTACTTTAGTCACTGGATGGACTGACTGAATAAAGGAAGCCACAGACCTCAGTTTGCAAGACCTGGGTGAGGTTGTTAACAAGAGGACGTTTGGGAGGTCATTAATTCATAGAGGGCGATTCCGCACACGAGTAAAATAGGTTCGATCCAGTTCCTGAGAAGGGTACTAACCTAGGTCGAAGCCATTGTTGTTCCCCACTGCAACCAGCTTGATCCCAGCTCGGAGGGCGGAATCATCCTGTGCCTCTTCGCCGCTCCGTTCCAATTGGCTACTGTTCTACAGCCATGTTCCGTCTATCCCCACACACGTTATAAAAAAAACTGCCACAGGAATGGAGGGACGAAGGTGGCGTTTTTTGATTGGCCAGCTGTACGCATGCCCGAAACATTAAGCTGTGATTGGCTGAATGGGAGACTCCTGGCACCAGAGATTCCGCACTTTATTGGAATCGAACTGAGTTCAAGTGTGGTTCCCTGAAAAAGTAGTAGTTCCCAACTGGAGTTGGAAATTTGACCGTTACAAGGGGCGAAGCTGATACAAAACCACGTCAATCCCAGTGGTTGTGCGGAGCACTTAGGTCGAACGCAGCTCGAACTTAAGTTGATAACCCAAGTGCGGAATCAACCTGAGGCACCATAAGTTGGAACACCATAACACTCACACACAGCTAGAGAGAGACAAAGGGCTCCCTATCCCTGCAAACAGACATGTCTTCTTTCCCCACCCACCCATGCACCAGCATGTGCTTCAACATTATTCTCCTGCCCATCACAAGCTCTCCCACCACCTGCAGTAGCAGCTCTCCGCACTGCCTGAACAGTGGTGTGGGGACAGCTGGATGTGCCACTGACATGGCTACCAGGTAAGAACATAAGAACAAGCCTGCTGGATCAGACCAGAGTCCATCTAGTCCAGCTCTCTGCTACTCGCAGTGGCCCACCAGGTGCCTTTGGGAGCTCACATGCAGGAGGTGAAAGCAATAGCCTTCTGCTGCTGCTGCTCCTGAGCACCTGGTCTGCTAAGGCATTTGGAATCTCAGATCAAAGAGGATCAAGATTGGGAGCCATAGATCGACTTCTCCTCCATAAATCTGTCCAAGCCCTTTTTAAAGCTATCCAGGTTAGTGGCCATCACCACCTCCTGTGGCAGCATATTCCAAATACCAATCATGCATTGCGTGAAGAAATGTTACCATTTATTAGGCCTAATTCTACCCCCCAGCATTTTCAATGTATGTCCTCTGGTTCTAGTATTGTGAGAAAGAGAGAAAAATTTCTCTCTGTCAACATTTTCTACCCCACTCACATCCCTTCTTTAACAGCGCTAGGCAGCATACGCAGCTAGGATCACAAATGACAAAGCACTCACAAGCAGGTCAAGGAAGAATGTGAGTGCAGACATCTCAGGAAAGTTGTGAGTAGAGGATCAGCAGCAGTGGGCCTCCCCAGAAGCCATGGGGCCTGCCCCATTTCAGGATCTGCTGATGCCAGACCTGGAGTTTTTACATGGGCCAACATTTAGAAAGCCTGCGGGTGTACACAGCACAGCCCATTCTCCCAATTCAGAATTTTACCAGTCACGTGGGTAGACCAAGCACAAAGCTCTTTGGAACAGTTCTGTGCTTGAGATGAACTGGCCAGGAGATATCAAAAGAACTAGCAGCAGCAGTGGCGATATAGAGGTTAAGAGCTCGTGTATCTAATCTGGAGGAACCGGGTTTGATTCCCAGCTCTGCTGCCTGAGCTGTGGAGGCTTATCTGGGGAATTCAGATTAGCCTGTACACTCCCACACACCCCAGCTGGGTGACCTTGGGCTAGTCACAGCTTCTCAGAGCTCTCTCAGCCCCACCTACCTCACAGGGTGTTTGTTGTGAGGGGGGAAGGGCAAGGAGATTGTAAGCCCCTTTGAGTCTCCTGCAGGAGAGAAAGGTGGGATATACATCCAAACTCTTCTCTTCTTCTTCTTCAAATCCAACAAGGAGCTCATCTTGCACGTGATTCAGAGAGATCGAATAAGGAAAATCCACCTGTTGATCATGTTGGCGTCAAAGTTCTCAGCATGCCCCGCTTCCCTTCCAGAAACCTCAAAAGAAGTCAGAACCTGGATGGCACCAGTGCGTTTGAATCTGCCAGGAATCTCCGGTATATGTTTCTTTGGTGGCAGTCTAATTATCCACGCTGCACAGTTATCTGAGGATGCATGACATTATCATATCCTTGAAAATGGATGTCTTGACAGATCTGCATTTGATGGTTAAGAAAGCCTTTGAAAGGAGAGAAGGTAGGCTTAGGAGTCAAAAGCGATAATACCTATGTAAGACTCTTATCATGGTTTAAACGGAACTGAATTCGTCTCGGGAGTTGCTCACTCAACCAAAATATCAACGATTGTTTCAGTGATGCTCTAGGTGGATATTCTGTTGTCAGCTGCAGTCCGCTATATGCATGTAGAGAATCAAGATAGAGTATCCATCCCCATGATATTATCTCAGGTCCTTCACAGCATGGACCTTTTCCACATCTAGATAATGGCCATAGTAGTAACTAATAAGTCTGCTTACTATATCCAGAGGTGGGATCCAGCAGGTTCTCACAGGTTCCCGAGAGTAGGTTACTAATTATTTGTGTGTGCCGAGAGGGGGTTACTAATTGGTGATTTTGCCATGTGATTTTTGCCTTAGTTACGCCCCTCCTCTCAGCAGTAGCGCGCAGAACTTGAAGCAGTCTAGCAGGAGGTGCACCAGCGTGTGTGGCAGCCTGCGCCTGCGTGCATTCGTTTCCTGCCCAAGGACCAGCGCAGCGGCTGCATCCTTGCCACAGCCCTGCCCAGGAATGCCCTGCCCCCAGAATGCCCGGCCACGCCCCCGTCGTGCCCCATTGGCGCTACGCCACAGTTTGAATCCCACCACCATGAGAATCTGTTACTAAAATTTTTGGATCCCACCACTGACTATATCACATTGGTTCTTGGGGCTGGGCTAAAGGCTACATCATAAATTCTACCTATCTTCTAAAAAACTAAACTGTCCTCAGCGTGTTGCCTGTGGATGCCCTGGAACCCTTCAGTGCCTTTTCTGGCCCCTGTCAAGAGTTTTCATGAAGTGGATGGAGCCAGTTAGGGCTTTTGCCCAGGAAGGCTTTTGACTGGTTATTGGAGAGATTTGATAGGCTGTGCAGATTTTTTAAAATGTTACTTTAGCAGCAGTTGCCACCATAGTACAAGGATCTACACTGCACCACTGAAGCTAAGCTGTGGCAATAATTTGGTGGCTGGTTCTGCCTCCTGCAGCATCCATTTTGTAGCATCCATTTTGTTGCGGGCCCACCATGCCATGTCAGAATTCCAAATGTGTCCCGAGCTTAACAAAGTTGAGGACCCCTGAACTAGAAGTTAAAACATGAACATTACTGTTTTGCCCTCAGTACATTTTACTTAGTAGACATGTGGGCTCATTATGCATGTAAAGCTACCTCGGGACTCTTCTCTGCGCAATGGACTTGCAGAGGGCTCTCCTAGTGTTTCTCTATTTACATGGGAGGAGGTACTCCCTCTTTCTTCAGAGGTCTCCAGACCTGGTTCTCTTAACTCTGTCCATCAAGCAATTCTTACAGGCACATATTTCATTATACTGGGCAGTCAGAACTTAAAGACGTCAAGACTTGGCCCTTTAAGCTGCACTTATGTTGATATTCCTTCTAGAGGCAAAGAAATTCCCTGGACTACAGGGAAGGGGACCATCTTAGAGCAGATATTCTCTCCTTCTCCCCTCCCCTCAACACAGCACTTCCTGCTGCTGCTTGCTGCTGCTGCTGGAGGACAGAGGCTTGTTATTTCCCAGCTCTCTTTATATGGATAACTCAAAATATCAAGAGAATTAGAGGTTGGTATTGTGTGAGTGAGCTTCTTTTCTGTCACTTGAAGCAGCTGGCAGCATGGAAGGGGGTCAAGGGGGCACGCATGGAAAGTGGCGCTAGGCAGAGGGAAGGCTGGCCATGGGCAGTGGGAAGATCTCTGAGGCAAAACTGTGCTCACTGGCAAATCCGTCCCTCTCTGGTGGCGAAGCGAATTAAAAGTCATGCTAAAAGTGATCTCGCTTGCTGCACAGAAAATAAAACGTGAAAGTGGGGCTTGAGGAAACAGGTCTGTACAAGAAATCTTGCTGCAATGGAAACTCGCCCCCATCATGCAGCAAGTACATTGTGCATAATTGGCCCCACGTGGGTTATCTTTTAAATACTGGCAATGCAGAAAGAGTGGTGGTAGTAAAATCACTGGTATCTTGTGGCTGATTTTCTCACGATCCCAATGTGTAGCTTTATGTGTAGTGAGGCACGGGAGTAATCTGACTTGTTCTCTGCACCATCGTCTAGATGAAATACATGCTATTCAAGTTCTACACGCATTCAAACATGTGCTCCTAGGCCTTGTTCACCTGGCCCATCCATCTATTCTGAACAAGACAGATGGTGTGATGAAAAGCCAATGCAGGTATGGACACAGGTGTACTATAAAGACTCTGCATCACAGGTGGGAACAAAGGCAGGCCCATGGTTTGCCCTGGGCGTCCCAGATTGTTTCAAACTTATGACAGGGCCACGTGAAAACTAAGCAGATTTTATTATGCCCTTCACAAGGTTAGGACCTCTAGCCAGTGGTGGGATCCAAAAATTTTAATAACAGGTTCCGATGGTGATGGGATTCAAACAGTGGGGCCGCAGGGAGGTTGCTTTAGTAACCCCTTCTCGGCACTCAGAAAAAAATCAGTAACCACTTCTAGAGAAGTGGTGAGAACTGGTTGGATCCCACCTCTGCTCCTAGGTCTTGTTCACCTGGCCCATTCACAGGTGTACTATAAAGACTCTGCATCACAGGTGGGAACAAAGGCAGGCCCATGGTTTGCCCTGGGCATCCCAGATTGTTTCAAACTTATGACAGGGCCACAGGAAAACTAAGCAGATTTTATTATGCCCTTCACAAGGTTAGGACCTCTAGCCATCCCTGCAATAGAGGAAAACTGGAAGGCTGAATATTGCATTTCTTATAATTTATTTGCTGGAACAGATGAGAAGAATTTGAGCAACAGTAAATAGCAAATCTGTGGCATTACAGAGTCGAAGAAAAGACCGACAATGCTGGCTTGGCTGCTCCATCCTCCCCCTGCCAAAGCCCAATTTAGTCTATAGATAGATAGACTGAACTTCTGTAATAGAACTCCTATCTGCAGTAACTATCTAAGCATTTATACTTCACACATCACAGGGAGCTATCAGAGCTGCTGTGACTTCTGGAGCTAAAAGAAACTGCCTTGGGCCTGGAATTTACTGCTGGAAGGAAAGAGTGAAGGAGGGTGGGAAGAAATCTAATGCTGGGGCAGAAAAGAGGTTCTGTTGTGTTTAGGATTATTCCGTGTTGTGTCCCACGTATGTGGGGAGGGCACAGTGCCCCCTGCAGTGTCATGTCACGGTTAAAAAAGAAGTGGCATCAGTAGCTCTAAGAATCTCTGGAAACTGTACGGTAAACCATACAGTTTCCAGAAATTCCTAGACCTACTATAAGTCACTTCCTTTTTTTAAAAAAAAAATCAGAAGTGACATGACACTGCAGCCAGTGCCCATCACAGGTTTTTTTTTAATTGTATCACTGCTCAGAACAGTAACAGGCAATGAGAGCAGAAGATGCGGGTTCCTTGGCCGTGATCAGAGACCTGGCCACTCTACCCCATCCATGTTCATGGGAAGCAGGGAACCATAGTTAAATATGTAGATGAAAAGAGGAGAAAGACAGCTGTGAATCACCCACCGGCTGCTGTTGCCTCTGGGGGGTGGGAGGGGTGGAGCAAGGTGACCGCTTCCGCCTAACTGAGGGCGGAAGCGAAACCCTGGCCATGTTGGGCCAGGGCTGACGTCACCAAAGGGGGAGGGCGGAATGACCTTTTAAAGGGGAAAGCCCTTCTTTGTTCTGGCCATGTGTTCCGGCCAGCCGGCGATTTGCCCACCCTCCTCTCCCAGGGATTTATTCTGTTGTTGGCATGTTTCTGTCATAGCCTTTCGGCGGTGGCGCATGGGCGCATCTGGAAGTGCCGATGGCGGCGAGAGGCAACCGCCCTGCCGAACCGGCAAACGGGGATCACCTCTTGCCAGGAGCATCCGCCCGGCAGAGCCCTTCAGCGGAGCGAAGCCCAATACAGGGCATCCGCCCGTTGGAGCTTCGCTATGAAGCAGACAGGCCAGATCAAGACCCATGCTACGCCTCACGCTTCTGTTCAGTTTGGTTAATAAAATGGCTATGGCCAAAATGTTTATCCCAGCAAAGTGTCCAGTGTGGTTATTGGAGAGGATTCACCCAAGTGGTTCCCACCCTCAGAAGGCAATCTTAACACCCCTTCAAATGATGGGATAATTTGATATTGAGGGTGATTAGCTCCCAGTGACAAACTATGTAGTTACCCTCTAGAAATACAGGTCTGTATGATGCAGTATCTCCAACATAAAATTCAAGATATTAAGAAAATGTCTACCGAAAATATGTTTGCAGAAACACATCTACAGAAAAAATGCCCACAGAAACTATGTTGTTGTTTGAAAATGAGTTGTACTTATAACACAACCTGAAACATATTTACTCGGAAGTAAGTCTTATTCATTTCTGTGGAGCTTTTTCCTCAGGGTGCTCAGAATATCGTCCTCAGGCTGAGTATTCACAAAATCCTAGCATGATAACCCTGTTCAAAGCTGTTGTTGGGATTTGTTTTGAGATGACAGAACATCAGCATTGATTTTGGGCATCTGCAAACACAAATATATTTAATCTCATTCCCGCCCCTGGCAAAATTACCTCTTCAGACTGTGGTTCTGGAGGTGCATTGAGGAGATTTCTATTATCGAATGTACAGCACCCTCACACAATTATTTGGTTGAGTCTGATGCTCCCCAAATAAAATCCTTGATCTGACAGAAAGAGCCTCACTTACAGGGTCAAATCTAGGGAGTGGGGGCAGCGGTGGGATCCAAAAATTTTAGTAACAAGTTCCCATGGTGGTGGGATTCAAACAGTGACGTAGCGCCAATGGGGCTGGGCGGAGCATGACAGGGGCGTGGCTAGGCATTCCGGGGGTGGGGCATTAATAATTTCTCTGTTACTGTAAAAAACTTACTGTAAAAAAAAGTTCCTAATTTCCAGCTGGTATCTTTCTGTCCATAATTTAAACTCATTATAGCAAGTCCTATTGTCTACTGCCAACAGAAGCAGCTACTTCTCCTCTAATTGACTGCCTGTCAAATACTTAATACTTTCAAATACTTAATTTTGTTTCTAGAAATCAAAAGAAGGATACTTTCCTTAAACAAGGAGCTTTACCATATTTCTAAAACATGTTTTTAAAACAGCCCAACAGGGAGAATGATCCCGTTTTCTACCTTCGCTAACCAGCCACATAAGAAACAACAGGACTTTGTGATTTTTGGACCTAATGGAATTTCTAACGGACAAGCAGACCCAATTAGTAACTCCCTCTCGGCACACACAAATAATTAGGAACCCACTCTCGGGAACTGGTGAGACCCTGCTGGATCCCACCTCTGGGTGGGGGGCAAGTACCCCAGGTGGCAAGCAAAGAGGGGTGGCAGCAGGAGGTGGGGGTGGCTCAATTGCTCAGTCATTCTGCAGGGCACATGTCCATTTACTGATCAGACTGCTGCTAGGAGGTGGGGGAGGCTCTGTTGCCCAGAAGGCATGGTTTACTCTGCAGTGCAGACCTCGTTCCCCATTTAGGCTGCTTCTAGGTAAGGGGAGGGAGAAGGAAACCTGGGCTCTGGGGGGCAGTTGCAGCCTTTGGTAAAGCAGAAGCTGTGGCTGTCAGGTGACACTTTGGCAAGTAAAGAAGAGGGGGAGGTAAAGGTTCTTGAGGAGATGTTCAAAAATGCCAAATTCCATGCAGCGGGAGACACAGGGCCTTTCCCCACTTACCTTAAGCCCCGTGCTACTCTCTTCAAGTAGCGCGGGGTCCTCAGGCACTCCCCACGACAGGGGCGGCCACAGCAAAGCCGCCCCGACGCTGCTGCGGTCGTGTCCCCTCAGCACGCGGCATCCCTGGCGCTGGAGAAAACGGCGCCTTTTGATGACCGCGGGGTCGTGGGAATGCCCGAGTGCACGCCAGGGATGCCGCGCGCTGAGAGCAGCGCACGGCATAGGGGGGATCGCTTCGAGTGGGGAAATGCCCATTGGCCCCTGGATAACTTTCCTTGGTCTCATTTACCGCTTTCCTTTCACTGGCTGAGACACTCTCTGCAATTTCGCTTGTGGGATCTTATAACTCCTTGTCTTCCTGCTCCCCCACCCCATAAAGACCAGGGGTTGACAGTGACCATGGTAGACTTTGGACATGCAAGACATCTAGGGGGGCTGAGGGCGCAACTAAACACAAGGGGAGAAGAGTTTGGGGGGCTGGTGCCCATTAATAGTTTAGAATGTCTGGTGTGCCCCTTCCTCCCCCTCCCCCCACTTTGTGCTCTTCTGAGCTATTGGAGCAGCTTGGAGTCAAATGGGCTGAAGGTGAAGGTCTTCACTTGCCCATGTGTCATACCAAGATCTGGGAGACCTAGGTTCAAATCCCAGCTGTGTTACCAAGCTGACCTTGGGCCAACCATGTTTGGCCTACTCTCCCTCATGTTGTTGGGAAGAAAAAAAAAGGCAGAGAAAATTATGTATGTTGTGTTGAGATCCTTGGAGGTAGGGTAGGATTAAAGGGTACTCAATAAATTAAAAAAACCCACCAACATTAAAAATGCATAGAGGCAAGATTCAAGTCCAATAACACCTTAAAGACCAACAAGATTTCTGGTGTAAGCTTTCGAGAATCAAAGATGCCTTTGTCAGATACCTGAAAAAGAGACCTTTAATTCTGGAAAGCTCATAATCTATAAGTCTTATTGGTCTTTGGACTCAATTTTTGCCCAGCCTTCTACTGCAGAACTACATGGCTACCTATCTACATTAAATTAAAAAACGTGCGTAAATTTAGAGGGGGGAAAGTGGAGTGAGGAAACACAACAGAGATTTGTAGGTTTAATCTGCTCCAGAGGCATATCTAGGGGAAAATGTAGCCTGGCGTAAAATCTGAGTTTTCTGCCCCCACCCCCAGTATGGGCGGCCACCCTCTCCCACCATGACCAAACAACTTTTTTTTGGAACCTGGTCTTGAAGTCAGTGTATGGACCTTGGGGGAAGGAAGAGAGGTATGAGGGGTGTGGGATTTTCCGCCCCCCACATGACTAAATGGCCGCAGTCTGGGGACATTTGACCCCATATGTCCCCCTGAGTGGTACGGTCCTGAATGTCCAGGGGGCATTCATTGAAAATGCTGGGGGGAAGAATTAGGACCAATAAAAGGAAACACTTCTTCACGCAACGTGTGATTGGTGTTTGGAATATGCTGCCACAGGAGGTGGTGATGGCCACTAACCTGGATAGCTTTAAAAGGGGCTTGGACAGATTTATGGAGGAGAAGTCAATTTATGGCTACCAATCTTGATCCTCTTTGATCTGAGATTGCAAATGTCTTAGCAGACCAGGTGATCGGGAGCAACAGCCGCAGAAGGCCATTGCGTTCACATCCTGCATGTGAGCTCCCAAAGGCACCTGGTGGGCCACTGCGAGTAGCAGAGAGCTGGACTAGATGGACTTTGGTCTGATCCAGCTGGCTTGTTCTTATGTTCTTATGTTCTTATGATCTGCACAAAGGAGAAGAACATTGAAATGTGAGGGTTTTTTTCCCAATACAAAACCACTGGAAAAATCCCATAGAGTTATCTTCCTTGAGATAACTAGGCCTCAAACACATCCGTGCATGAAGAAGGAATGCTGAGAACCAGTGCTTTGTTATAGGCATGTCTTCTTCTGACATAGCTGCAATTCCAGCCATTGGTTGTGAGTTCCCGCTTTGCCGAATCGCTGTATGATGGGCCTGGCCCACCCTGTTGAGAAGGTCACTTTTAATTTAGTTATTAAGAGTTGACTTTCAAAGCCTAACAACGTGTCACAGTTAATGACATTCTCTTGTCTTAACATCCTTTCTTGCCATAATATGCGCAGGGAGGCAGTGGGAGAGAGATTTTTGCTGAGATCAGAAGGGACTGGCAATAATAGCAAATAAAAATCCAAATTAAGGGAAAAGAGCAAGTAAATAAATTTTTAATCATATAAAATTTAATACTTATGTTAAGGAAAGGAATATTAAAAGTCATTTTATATAGAGTGAATTTATATTGGAGCTGATTCTTTAAAAAAAGTTGTGTCGCTTTGAGTGATATGATAATCATGCGGCTTCTCCTCCCCCCATCCCCGTTGTACATGGGGATTGAAATTTATATAGGCAATAACCAGCAAAGAATCATAAAGGATCAGACCGAAGGAATATGTCTCACTCCATTTTTCCCTGTCACTCCCTTAGAGATTTTAATATTTTTCCTAAGTCTCTCTGTATTTCCTGATACGAACACTATTTTCAGATACAGTTGGCTGGAAAATAAGAGCTAAATGCTGAATGCTTCTTGGCAAATCACAGCGCTGTCTAGGCATCCTGTTTAAAAGCTACCTATAAAAGCAGAGTATCCGAGTCTCTTCTTGGCTGTAAACTCAATGGAACATTGATCCTATTATTTTTTTGGCAAGTCCTATATTTTAACTGTTTCATGCAACTTGCTTGGTTCGTTTGAATAAGCAAGGGGAAATAGGTTTCTGAATGTACCTGTTTTTTTCTGTGCCATCACGTGGTGTAGGCACACAGCCACCGGGAAATACCAACCAGGGGCCTTGAGGAGACATTTCACGTTTCTTATGGCACTAAATCCAAGACTGCCCTACGCTTCTAAAGGAGTCGGAGCCACACCCAGAAGAATGTATTTGTACATTTAAAAGATTCTATTTGTTGTGTTCCCCCTTTATATAATTATATGCACACTTAAAACATCTGAAGTGTACATGCACAGCTTCAAGAGGGACATTCTTGCTACTGCAGGCTCAGTCCAAAAAGACAGAGAAAGTTTTGTCGAAGGTTGTCCAGATGTGGCCTACTCTACACAGAGCAGAGCCGTAGTGAGGGGGAATGGCGCCCAGGGCAATGTGTGCCCCTGCCATGCCCATGCCCACCCCCAGAATGCTCCCGCACCGCTCCCGCACCGCTCCCACACTGCTCCCGCACCGGCGTGTGCCCAGGGCAAGACGTCCCCTGTCCCCCGGGCATTACGCCACTGACACAGATAAAGTTGTCCAGACATGGCCTACTCTACACAGGGGAGTAATGAGGGAGATGAGAGGGACATTTGTTTCAGGCGCCAGATGCCTAGGCGCCAGATGCCCCCACAAAAAACCCTACGATGCCTTTAAAATGCATCTAACACCTTCTAGCCAAACACATTGAGACCAGGAAGACCTGCTGATTAATCCCACCTGCTGATTAATCCCACTCAGAGGAGAGCCTTGGCCACTGCAAGATGTAATGTGCTGCCATCAGCTCTGCTGGAGGAAAGATTTAAGAATATGGAACGTTCTAAAAGAGTTTGTTCATGTGATATGACTACGGTCGAAACGCTTGACCATTCTCTGTTTCTATGCCCTAAATACAATAAGATACGCATGAAATACATGAATTCCATTTTCTTGCAATGTTCTCAGTGGCATGAGTGTTATAAGGATACCCAATCTCCTGAACAGCTCTGATGTGCTCTTTATGAAACTGTTGCAAATTTTATACTGGAAATTAGTAGTTTTAACTGCATTTCTTAACCTTGTTTTGTTTTAAAATTTTGTCCTGTTTTATATGCCAATAAAGGCACGCGCTACAAGGCCACTTGACATGCGATGCAAGTGCATGCGTTATTATTATTGCCCCCAGTGTCTTGCCAGCCTCCACATTGCTCAGACAGAGGAAAGTTAGCTGCATTTTCAAGGAATGGTTCCTTTAAAATGAAGCTAACTTTCCTCCATCCCTCTCAGCAGTGCCAAGACCAGGAAAGCATTGGGGACGGTGACAAGGCCAGGGAAGAAGAGCGCTATCCCTGGTCTTGTTCACGCCCCTAGTGTCTTGCTGGCCTCGGCATGGTCGGATAGAAGGCAACTTAGGTGGATTTTAAAGATACCACAGGATTTTGTGTGGGGAGGCAGCTGTGAGGGGTGTTCAACTGGGGTGCAGTTGTGGGGCTGCAGCTGTGGAGGGGTGTGGCACCCAGGGCAAGCCCCAGGTGTAGTTTGTTAAAGCTCTACAAGAAGGCAAGTTGAGACAGTGACCTCACACAGCAGATTGGGGGATGGCATTAGGGTAGGCAACCTTCTACTCATGGTAAATTTCCTGCTCAGAGTTCCCATTTCCCACTGCTGTTTGGAGCAGCGGCCAGGGGAATTAAAAATGAAAACATATAAAAATTTGAAAGTTAATAAAAACTCACTGGTATTGCCTGCACAATGATGTCACTTCTGGGGAACATCCGGAAGTGAGAGCAGTAGCTCCAGGAATCACTGGAAACTCTATGGTAACTCTACAGTAAAATTATATGGTGAAACCATAGAGTTTACCACAATTCCTAGAGCTACTGTCATCACTTCTGGGTAGTCCCTGGAAGTTATTTTATTGTGCTGATGACACACACACACACACACACACACTGTCCCTGCTCTTCACCTTTCTGCCAATTGCCAGGCTTGGACTGACAACTCTAACTATGTATTATGATCCCACACAAAGTTAAAAGTGCTTACTCATTTCTGACTGGGGTTTACATTTGGCCTAAACAACTTGTGCGGCCCTTTGTACTGATGAGGCCTTTATTATGGGATGCCAGGTGTTCCCCAGGCCCTTGGTTTCACAGCCCCAGCTAGGAAGCAACTTTTGTCACGACCAATCATCCATAGTTTTTTTTTTCTCCAACTTGTTGAGCGAAGAGGTGTGGAAGCTCGGCTTGAGAAAATCAAACTGTGCTGGGCTGGGGCCAATAAGTCATTTCCTTTGTTGCCTGTATATTTAATGCCACCGAAAAGTGGGGCCGTAGATATTTTGCAAAATTGGCAGAGTTTGTCAGGGCAAACAGAAGATTCATTGTAACGAAATGCTTTCGCTGTTCTAAATTAAAAGAATAACTTTGGTGTTCCTTGATCAGTTAGGAAAACCGGATACTTCTTTCTCCTTTCCAAATTATCTAGATGAATAAGAAACTGGACAGCAATTCTGTTTTGTGACAGAAGCCTTCTTTTACCACCACAAAACACGCATTTATGCACAGATCTCAACACTTTCTGAAGTTGCTTCCGTTGACATTGATTGTCTCCCTCTTTTTTTATGATCGTAGTCTTTTCCGTATGCTCCCTATGAAAGAAGGGGCTCTTCTGGAGGGTTGTGTCTGAGAAATTTTAAAAAAGATAGCAACGCTGTTCAAAAAAACCAGAAAAGACTTCTCAGAGAAGTAATCATATTAGAACTAATGGCATTGTTAGAGAAATGAAGAGAAGTTCAGAAATATTATTAGTTACCATGCTTTGAGAGCCAGAGTGGTATAGTGGTTAAGAGAGTAATGGGAAAAACCAGGTTCGATTCCTCACTCTGGGAGTGCTCAGATTGTGTGTTCCTGCATTGCAGGGGGTTGGACTTGATGGCCCTTGCGGTCTCTTCCAACTCTATGATTCTATGATTCCTCCACCTGAAGCCTGCTGGGTGACCATGGGCCAGTCACAGTTCTCTCAGAACTCACTCTGCCCCACCTGCCCTCAAGGTGTCTGTTGTGGGGTGGGGTGGAGGGAATGGAAGGAGCTTGTAAACTGTTTTAAGACTCCTTAAAGGTTGCGAAAACCAGGACATAAAAACCAACTCTTCTTAATACTTACGTGTTTTAGATAGGAATGCTTTTAAATTGGGATTAGAAATCTGCTTCAATTCTGTTCATTGGATTATTATTTATGACTTTACAACTTCGTTGCTACATCAGCAGGAATCCACATGTTACACTGAACATGCTGCATGGGTAGCCCTGTTTTTCAAAATGTTTACAATTAAATAAAAACTAGAATCCCTCTGCAGAAAAGGAACAAAAAATATAACAGTGGAGACAAGTCTACACACAAGTTTGCACATCTACAAAAGGTTTCCAAATCCCAATATCTTAAAAAAAATTATTTATTTATTTATTTATTTATTTATTTATTTATTTATTTTATTAGTTAAATTTATAGACCGCCCAATCCCCAAGTGGCTCTGGGTGGTGTACAACACTAATCTATATACAATATAAAACAAGGGTCACAATAGTGACCATATACACTAAAATCCATTAAAACCATTAAAACCATTTAAACAGCGGTCAAAAACAATAACAATAGTAATGGCATGCCGTAACCCAATTCCCGTAACCCAAAAATGTCCGCACACAATTGTGTACACCTATTTGTAAGAAAGAGCCAACACTTATTCTGTTTACAGAAGAAACTCAGGCCTAGTACTGGGACAAATGTGGGGTTTGTTCAGTGAATAGGGATCTTGAGTTCCAGAAGATGGTGAAATAGACGTGTTTTAAATAAATAAATAAAACTGAATTTTCTCCTCCTTCTCCCAATTCATTTTGGACCTCCCTCCCAGATAGTTCTTAACTGCTCCCCAAATATCTTTCTGAGATAATAAAGTATCTGGCCAGACCGCTTCTCTCCTTCTCCTCAGCTCTCTCTTCTGATAACCACACTCAAATGCCTTTTCTGTTAATATTCATCTGCTGCCTCTTTGACCTTCTTTGTCCTGGACCCATCAGGGGCTCCAATCAGATCCACTCCTCTGGTTTCTTTATCTCTCCTTTTCTCTCTTTCCTTCTTTGTAATTAGATACATGGGAGTTTTTACAGCTCCCCAAGTAAGCCTATAACGTTATACACAAACACAACTAGCATCATCTCTTTTTAAAGCAAAGGGATTTCATGCCTTTGACATGAATAGCTAAGTGCATAGGCCTCTTGAAGCTGAATTGGACATTATTGTGTCCCTGAGTCCCCACAGGGAAGGGGTGCCTTTTTAAAGCCTTGATTGTTGCTTTTCAAAATGCCACTCGGGACCACAGCATGGGGACATGAAGGGCTCCTGGTCCCTCCTTGGGCTGTGTGTAGAACCAGAGTGTGTAGAGCGAGAGAAGTATCCCCCAATATAATTGCCTTATAGGCAGTGGTGGGATCCAAACATTTTAGTAACAAGTTCCCATGGTGGTGGGATTCAAACAGTGGGGTAGCGCCAATGGGGCTGGGCAGGGCACGACGGGGGCGTGGCCGGGCATTCCGGGGGGGCGGGGCATTGATAATTTCCCTGTTACTGCAAAAAACTCGTACTGTTAAAAAAAAGTTCCTAATTTCCAGCTGGTATCTTTCTGTCCATAATTTAAACTCATTTTAGCAAGTCCGATCGTCTACTGCCAACAGAAACAACTACTTCTCCTCTAATTGACTGCCTGTCAAATACTTAATACTTCCAAATACTTAATTTTGTTTCTAGAAATCAAAAGAAGGATACTTTCCTTAAACAAGGAACTTTACCATATTTCTAAAACATGTTTTTAAAACAGCCCAACAGGGAGGATTATCCCGTTTTCTACCTTCGCTAACCAGCCACATAGGAAACAACAGGACTTTATGATTTTTGGACCTAATAGAATTTCTAACGGAAAATCAGACCCAATTAGAAACCCCCTCTCGGCACACACAAATAATTAGGAACCCACTCTCGGGAACTGGTGAGAACCTGCTGGATCCCACCTCTGCTTATAGGAGCTAACTCCAGGTTGGGAAATACCCAGAGAATTTGGGGATGGAGCCAGTGGTGGGATCCAAAAATTTTAATAACAGTTTCCGATACTGGTGGGATTCAAACAGTGGCGCCGCTGCACACACACACCTCTAGTCCCTATTGGGCAGGGAGGTTGCTTTAGTAACCCCTTCTCAGCACTCAGAAAAAAATAGTAACCACTTCTAGAGAAGTGGTGAGAACTGGTTGGATCCCACCTCTTGATGGAGCCTGAGGACAGTGGGGGTTGGGGAGGAAAGTGACCTCACAAGTGACCTCCCCCTTCCAAAACAGCCATTTTCTCCACGTGAACTGATCTCCATCACCTGTAATCCCAGGAGATCGCCTGGAGGTTGGCAACCCTAAATTGCCCCCATCGAGAAGTTGGCCTGCCTCCTCCTCCACCACCACCCTTAGCCAGCTTCTCTGCCGTCATCTGGAGCCAAAATTGGCCTCTATATTTTGCAAAGGACAGAAGTACCATCGACTTTGCAAGCGAAGCCTTCTGCAAGATCTCAATATGCTTCACGACTGCAACCGAATATGCTCTGTGGCACGTCTGTCAGACTCACAGGCCTGGTAAGAGAAAATGCTTACTTCAAGGTCACGCAGGTTTCGGTGAGGCAGGTTAGAGACAGACATTTTTCACTGCCCCTTGGTCCACCTGCTAGAACATGCCCCAACATGCTAGATGTTGACAACACCATCCTAATAAACCGTGATGAATATAAACTCGGAGACCAGACCTCAAAAGGGACCACAGAAGCAAAGTAAACACTGCTAGTGTTTGTCTCGTTTTCCCCTCTTCCTCACAATACACACTGGGGGATTTTGGCTTGTTCTCACACATTTCTCAATAAATCTTCATTATTGCCTTCTTTCTCCCTCCCTCCCTCCCTCCCTCCCTCTTTGTGAAAGGCTTCTTCATGAGCCAACGACAAATTTCCCTTCTACGTTCCCACAGCCATACATTCCATTGACACGGGGACCCGGCTGTATTATCTGGAGAGCAGGAACATGCCGTCCAGACGATTCAGCCAATCAGAGGTGATGATATTGTATTACCTGTTCCATAATATAAATGAAAAAGATGGCCTTCTTTCGTTGAAAGCTGTAAAGTAGCTATTGAGCTTGTTTGGTATTGTGAGGCCCAAATGTATTATTTATGCAATTTTGCTTTGGGGGGAAAAAGACGGGGGGGGGGGGGTTGAGAGAAGCAAATGAAAAGGATAGAACTGGGCGGGGGCGGGGGGGGGGGAAGAGATAGATTATTTCATTTTATAGCACCCAGCCAAAGCTTTTGTCTCCTGGACATGAACGTGTTCACATTTTACCAGCTTTGAATGGACAAGGGAGCTTGTGAAGCCATATATTTGAAAATCAGATAACTTCTTTTAAGGTGTGGGTGGAATGAGACCCCGATGAAGCGACGATATTGTTTCCATTTGCGTCCGTATTGAATTAACCTGTCTCTTTACCAACATATCTCTCTCGTATTAGTTTTCTCAAGGTCTTCAGTGGTCTCATTCATTAAATCAGTAATGGGCATGTCAAATAACACAGGGAGCGTGTAGATGGTAGAAATCACTTTTGAACAGCTATTGGAGCATGCAATTAAGGAACCCAAAGAGATTCGTGAGGAAGAGAAATGGGGTTTCCAGTGCCAGGTTGGGAAATACCTGGAAATTTTGGGGGTGGAGACTGATAAAGGTGGGGTTTGGGGCGGGGAGGGACTTCAATTGGTACGGTGGAATAGAAATCTAAACCGAAGCAAAAGTAAAATGGGGTAAACTGCCATAGAGTCCACCTTCCAGAGCGGCCATATTCTCCAGGTGAACTGATCTCTGTTGCCTTCAGATTAGTTGTCAATCCTTTTGTGCCTGGCTCCAACTGCTGCAGCAGCCATTTTGTCGCTGTGCCCACCATGCCCTGTCAGAATTCCAAATGTGTCTTCAGGCTCACGTTGGCGACCCCTGATGTTGGCAACTGTATGTGTTCCCCCTCCCCCCAAATCAGGAGGTAACCCTGTACGTATTACGCACAGAGGTGGGATCCAGCAGGTTCTCACCAGTTCCCGAGAGTGGGTTCCTAATTATTTGTGTGTGCGGAGAGGGGGTTACTAATTGGGTCCGCTTTTCCATCTCCACGCCCTCACCTCCCCGAGAGGCATACTGCCTTTGAACGTGAAGGTTCCATATAGCAACTGCGACTAATAATGTAACTCCCTGAACTGGGTTAATCCCTTCCAGGTACTGCAATTCATTGATTCTCAGCCTTTCATACCTTTTATCTCACCAGTCTCTATCAAAGAACCTGTGTGTTTCACCATTGCTGTGTTCAGATTTGTGAGTTGGGGCATTTTCTATAATGTGATGATGATTTAGAAATGACCTGATGCAAAAAAATTTGGGGGGTTGTGGTGGGGTGGCTGCCCATGGGGGGGCATCCAACTCAGGTTTTGCCCAGGGCTCAGGTTTGCCTAGGTACGCCTCTGCCCCCTTTGCTGGGGGGGCTGGCGAGGGAACCTGTTATTAAAATTTTTGGATCCCACCACTGATTACGCATCTTAAATCTCAATATGTTTTGAAAGCAATACTATCGAGGGGAACTGCTACTTTAAAGACTCCACCAGTGTTTATCGTGGGCAGATTTGTTTAAAGAGAACTTTGTATTATGACTCAGTGGAGTTCTTAAATCAAGTTAGTGCTAATATAATTTTCTTGAGAGTGCCCCGCTTCCCTTCAAGCTGTGGAACTATGACATTGTTGACAGGAATTTAGAGCATCAGCAACAAAAGGAGACAGAGGGCTTACAGGTGGTCCCGGCTATTAGCATGCTGATCAAATTGCCAACGAGAGAATGGCTTCTTGCTTTGTGGAGTTGCCAAGCCCTCGCAGAGGGTGGCCGAGTGGGAGATGATGGCCTTGAAAACATCCGTAGAGCCCAAGGAGGTTGTACGTGATCCTCTGTGGGTGGGATGATGAACCGAGAAAACCACGGACGTTGTTCATTCGTTCGGAAGTGGAAAGTTTCCACCCACTGACATCTTTCTAAGGCAAGTGTGCTTCATTGCACTAGCGAAGGTGTCACTAGAAATTAGGAATTAATTCATTAATTTTAGGGACAATTCATATTGTTGCTAGAGGAAGGGCTCTGACTCAGTGGTAGAGTGTCTGCTTGGCATGCAGAAGGTCCCAGGTTCAATCCTCGGCATCTCTAGTTTAAAAAAAGGACCAGGCTGTAGGTGATGTGAAAGACCACCACCTGAGACCCTGGAGAGATGCTGCCAGTCTGAGTGGGCAATACTGACTTGGAAGGGCCAACGGTCTGATTCTGTATAAGGCAGCTCCATGTGTTCATGAGTGTTCCTGGGTTGGTGGTGAGCTTCCCTTTACTGGCAGCCTTTAAGCAGCAGCTGGACAAACACTTGTCTGGGATGCTCTAGACTGATCCTGCACTGAGCAGGGGGTTGGACAAGATGGCCTGTATAGCCCCGTCCAACTCTATGAGATTGTGAGGGTTGGTACGTTTCTAACAAAATAAAAGATTGGATGAATTCATGAAGTATAGACCTTTTATGATGGTTATTGGTAGCTATTAGTGAAATTCATGAGGAAACATTTTGTCAGTATCTATTATCCATGCCTGCTAAATGCAACGTCCAACTCCAGAGGTTCTGAATCTGACGGCATGCAACAGGAAAGGCCGACCGCCATCTTGCTGCGCCAGTTTGCTTTTCAGAGATATCCCACAGGCCAGGCCTATCGGTGGCAGATTGTTCATCTATATGGACCTTTGTCTGATCCCACATAGGCAGTTCCATCTGTAAGCACCCTTGATTGCTATCACACCATAGGACCAAACACAACACCCAGAAAAAGCACAGGGGCCTTGAAACCAGAACAAACTTGTCAACATCCTTGAGCTAAATGGTAAAGCCAGCGAATGAAAAACACATATTGCAAAATTCCTTCCTCATACAGTCCTCCTTAATCGTTAAATGGAAAGGAACCTTGGTTGGGAAGACGGCATAGTTTCTTCTCATAGAAAACGAGAAGTGTGGTTTGACCCTTTTCTAGTAAAAAAAAATAACTGGCTGACATTAAGATATCCAAAAGGCCTGTATTCAGCTTACTGTTACTCTCTAGTGTGACCAAGAACCAGAACTCTGAATGGTCCTATGAAAATATGAAAAGATCAGGATCACCAGAGGAAAGGTTGGACCACCTCCCAATAATACCCCATTTAATTTCTGCCATATTTGATCATGCATTCCTATGAGGAAATGTAAAGCCTTGGACTTTAAACTAATATAAAAACTTGGTGCATGGCGGGGTGGGGGATGCACAGTCATTACAGGTTGGGTAATACTTGATGGAGCTTGAGGTGGGCAGCGTTTGGGGAGGGTAGGATGTAATGCCATAGAGTCCACCTTCCAAAGTGGCCATTTTCTCTAGGTGAACTTTCACCTGGAGATCAGTTGTAGTAACGGGAGATCTTCAGCTACGGCCTGGAGGTTGGCCAGTCTAGCAGTCAGGGAACAATGCTGGGTCAACAGCTTTTTATGTCAAACTACTGCCTCTCTCCCCTGGGTCTGGAAGTATCTGGGATATTGGAGGTGGAACCAATATTGGATTTAGGAGGAGTTGCAGAATAACATTTTAGGGCAGGCTGCAACCAGTGGATGGCCTGGTAGATCTCACTAGAATCTAAAGTGTACTGCCCCCCCTCTTCTAAAATCCCCAACAATGATTTCACTTTTACTGGGAATGCTATAGAGGGCCCAAGCTAGTCCGATCTCATCACATCTCAAAAGATAAGCAGGGTTGACCCTGGTTAATACTTGAAAACCACCAAGGAAGTCCAGAGTTGCTGCCCAGAGGCAGGCAATGGCAAAGGCCTTCTGTTTATTTCTTGCTTTAAAAGCCCTACGAAATCAGCATATGTTAGCTGTGACTTGGAAGCACTTTCCACCAAACCCCCACACCCTCAACCCCCCACACCCATACCTGTTTTACTGTGCAAACTGGCAAAATGCTGGCTGATGGGAAGTTTCATAGAATCTTAGAGTTGGAGGAGACCCCAAGGGCCCTCAAGTCCGATCCCCTGCCATGCAGGAACACACAATCAAAGCACTCCTGACATATGTTCACCCACCTTCTGTTTAAAAACCTCCAAAGAAGGAAACTCCGCCACGCTCCGAGGCAGTGCAGTCCACTGTCGAACAGCCCTGACAGTCAGAAAGTTCTTCCTAATGCTTAGGTGGAATCTCTTCCTGCACCTTGAATCCATTACTCCGCATCCTAGGCCGTTTTCGCACGGCCATGCTTGGGGGGTGCGTCGGCGTACATGATGCACCTCGCCGGGACCGTTCGCACGAATGGTCCCAGTAGGGGCGGGGAAGACGGCACAGCCTGTGCGGAGGCTGCGCTGAAATGCCTTATCAGTCGCTCCGATCTTCCAGCGTTGTCAATTGTGCTTTCAGGGGACACGCCCCCCTGCCCCGCGCAACAGCTCTGGAGTCGCAGGACAGGGGGGCATGTCCCCTGGCCTGGGCAACGTGCCGGAAGGTCAGAGGGACGGTAAGGCGTTCGGGAAAGGGGGGGGAATTGCGCAGAACGGCAGCAGTTGGAAGCCTCTGTTTTCGAAAAACCTCGCTCAGGGAGCAAGGTTTGGAAACAGCGGCTTCACGCCGCTGGGGGGTTGTGAGGCCATCGCTGCTGCATCCCCAGGGACGCTGTTTTTAGCGTCCCTTGGACACTGTATTCCGCCTGTGCGGAAACAGTCCTAGTCTCTAAGGCAGCAGAAAACAAGCTTGCTCCTTCTTCGACATGGCATCCCTTCAAATATTTAAACATAGCTATCATGTCCCTCCTTAACCTTCACTTCTCCAAACTAAACATCCCCAGCTCCCTAAGCCACTCTTCATAGGTAGTTTCATGGAGGCAGATTTGTCCAAGCCGAGCCCATCCCATTCCAATCAGCTCTCTGAATAGCTCCCATGTTTTGCTGGACAATGCTAGCATTGTGCCCTGTGTCTTCTTCCACTGAGACAGGAAGCACAAGATTGAACGCCCTGCTGAATCTGGAGGACCAAATGCGCAAGCACTGTTCAGCATTGCCGGGCTTGAGCTTTGCATACAGAACGTCGCTGGACTGCATCCGGCTACATCCTGAAGTGATTTTTCTGCAATCAGAATTCTGCCCATTACCCACTTTTCCTGCAGCTCCCCTGCCATTTGAAATATGTTTTTAGGCAAGCCCCTCAATCGCTCTCCCTCTCTTGCAATAACCGATCTTCAGTGTCCAAAGACAGATCTAAATATCTTTGGTGCAAATTACTTTAGGCTGAGCGGGAGCCTCTGTCATCTTCATCACATTTCACACCTACACAACTGATAACAGATTAATATCTGGGCCTCAAATATTTCATCAGCGTCTCCTCGAGAAGGCTACTTCTGCATTATTTTGTCTGCGGAAACTATCAGAGAGCCTGGGATGGTGAGAGGGGAGAGCCCGCTAAGGGAAGGAGGAGAGGGGTTAAAAAGTGTGTGTGTGTGTGTGTTTGTGGTGTGGTGAAGCACACTTTGAAAGCAGCAAAGAGACAGAGTAGAAAAGATTTTTTTTTTTTTAAAAAAAAGCATTTCCTTTAGTATTAGGAGCAAAACAACACGGCTAGTCGCGGGCAAAGTTCTCTCCTCCGATTATGTATCCACTTTTATTCAATCATTGTATCGCTTCTATGGTTGACACTTGTTCAATAGCGCAATCTAGCACTGGATCGGAATAAAACAGGCATCCCAGAACACCTTGGAATTTCATTAGTTTCTGTTCAGTGCAGCCTGTATAACGTGAGATGCTGACCTGCAAAAATAGCTCTTGAAGCTCAAGTCCCGATGCCTTTTGAAACAAAGTATCAGAGACCTTGGAGTGTTGCTTTAAACAATCATTTGGCTTTGGCTTTGGAGCTTTTTTGTTTTTTTTAAAGGGGATGTAATATATATACTGCCCGGATCTCCTTCCCTTTGATATTATTATGGGATCTAAATCTCCCTGTTTTGACTCATCCCAAAGAACTGAAATACCCTTTGAATAGATGTGTATATCTACGGGTGATTCCGCCACATGAGTAAAATAGGTTCGACCCAGTTCCCTGGAGAAGGGTACTGACCTGTGGTCGAAGCCATTGTTGTTCCCTCACTGCAAACCAGCTTGATCCTAACTCGGAGGGCGGAATCATCCTGTGCCTTCCTCTTCACCGCCACGTTGCCCAATTGGCTACTGTTCTATCGCCATGTTCTGTCTATCCCCACACACACATTATAAAAAAAACCGCTACAGGAATGGAGGGACGGTTGCGGTGTTTTGATTGATTTCAGCCAGCAGTGGTGGATGCCTGGAAACACTCAGCTGTGGATTATTGAATGGGGGACTCCTGGCACCAGAGATTCCGCGACTTTACTGGAATCGAGCTGAGTTTGAGCGTGGTTCCCTGAAAAAGTAGTAGTTCCCAACTGGAGTCGGAAATTTGACCATGTCCGGGTGCGGGGGACGCCCCCACCCCCTCCCCGGACTCGCTGCGGCTGCTCACCGGCTGCCGGGCCGACGCTTCTCCCCGCGGGCCCGAACGATATTGTGGCTGGCTGGGAAAGCCCCTCGCTGCGCCGGCAAGGCCCTTCCGCCCTCGGCCTCGATCTCACGCCCTCGCCTGCGGCCATGTCGCTGGCTTCCCCCGCACCTCGGGACGGGCGCGGCCGGCGAGGGAAGCCCGCTTACTGCCGCTGGTGAGGCACGGGGCGCGCTCTGGGGCC
Organism: Sphaerodactylus townsendi; assembly: GCF_021028975.2. NCBI lineage: Eukaryota > Metazoa > Chordata > Lepidosauria > Squamata > Sphaerodactylidae > Sphaerodactylus > Sphaerodactylus townsendi. The sequence continues at coordinate 18,511,094 of NC_059430.1, forward strand.
GGGTCGCCATGGCGACGGGGGGCGGGAACGTTTCCCGGAGCCCCTGCCAGCTGGCGAGGCGGGCGGGAGCCTCGGCAGCCAGGAGCGCCAAGCGTCGAGGGAGCTAAGCCTGCTGGCCGGACCAGCTGAGCCCTGTTGGGCTAAGTGCAGGGGCGGGGGTTTTATGCGGTAGGCAGGCGGCGGAAGGGATAAAAGAGGGAAGAGGAGGGACGACGGGGAAGAGCACAGAGGAGAAGGAGGGAAGGAGGGTGTGCGTGGGTGTGTGGAGAGAAACAGGAGGAAAAAGCGTGAAGGGACAAGGGAGGCTACAGTGGGGAAGTCCTGCAACAGGAGGGGACAGGACATTAGGGAAAAAAGACTGGGAAAAGGAGAGAGTTGGTGGTTCGTTAGAGGGGGCAGGAGCTGAGGGCGGAGAAGCAGCCAGCAGTCCAGCGGCTGGCAGGGGAACTTCACCACTCCCCCTCCCCCGCTTCCTGCGCGCCCTGGGTCAGCTGTGGGCAGCCGGTTCAAGCTGTGGCTGAAGCGGCTGACCCACTTAGTCCACTCCCCGGACAACGGGAGTGAGGCCGGAATTTCCAGCGTCCGGGCAGGGGAAGGCGGGTTGGCAACAGGGGTCCCGGAGGGGACCCCGCCCAGGGCGCCCGACAGACCATTACACGGGGCGAAGCTGGTACAAAACCACGTCGATCCCAGTGGTTGTGCGGAGCACTTAGGTCGAACGCACCTCGAACTTAGGTCGTTAACGCAAGTGTGGAATCGACCTATAAGATGTATCCAGGCAAAATATGTGATTATGACTTTATATAAAGAAGTAGCTGGAATAAGTCTTCTTCTTCTTTTTTAACTCAACACTAACTTTAACTGATTTAATATGTGATCTGTAGGTTTCCAGCACACAGGGGTCCAGCCTCCAGGTGGTGGCTGGAGATTGCCTGAGATTGCCATTGATCTTGAGGCAACACAGATCCGTTCACTGGAAGAAAATGACTTTGGGGAGTGAACTGCAAGGCATTGTACCCCATTGAAATCCCCCTTCCTTCCCAAAGCCTGCCCTCCTCAAGCTCCATCCCTAAAATCTCCAGATCTTTCCAGCTGTTTCCCAACCCAGAGCTGACAAACCTAGTGCTGGAAACTCTATGGTAAATTCATAAAGTTTTTGGCAATTCCAACAGACAACTGACACCACTTCTGGTCTTTTCCTGCAAGCAATGTCACTCCATTGCTGATGGCTCCCCGCCCCCCCCCCCCCATGTATTCACCCATGGTCCTTCTGCTGATTGACAGCTAAAGGCGCAGATCGATCAGGGTCCAAAGTTGGAACCCTATTTCCTGGGGGCACACAAATTGGATGCATTTCAGTTCAGACTTAGGACCTAAATATATTATAGCATCGTAGAGCTGGAAGGGACCAGGCAGGTCATCTGTTCCAACCTCCTGCTCAATGTAGAATCAGCCTAAAGCAGTGGTGGCGAACCTTTGGCACTCCAGACGTTATGGACTACAATTCCCAACAGCCCCTGCCAGCATGGCCAATTGGCAGGGGCTGATGGGAATTGCAGTCTGTAACATCTGGAGTGCCAAAGGTTCGCCACCATGGGCCTAAAACATCCTTCACAAGTGTCTTTACAGCCACTGCTTGAAGACTGACAGAGAGGGGAAGCTCACCACCGCTCAGTTCCACTGCTGAACTACTCTTAATGTAATTTCCCCCTATAATAATACACAACAACAATGGCACTACTACAACACGACACGATGATGATGACGACATGACGATGATGATTATTACTATTACTTTGATGATGACACCAACAGCTACGAAGAGTGAGTGAGTGAGCAGTGGTCTGTGATTTGTCATCCCCCCTTTCTCTCCTGTAGGAGACTCAAAGGGGCTTACAATCTCCTTGCCCTTCCCCCCTCACAACAAACATCCTGTGAGGTGGGTGGGGCTGAGAGAGCTCAGAAGAGCTGTGACTAGCCCAAGGTCACCCAGCTGGCGTGTGTGGGAGTGCACAGGCTAATCTGAATTCCCCAGAAAAGCCTCCACAGCTCAAACGGCAGAGGAGGGAATCAAACCCGGTTCCTCCAGATTAGAATGCACCTGCTCTTAACCACTACGCCACTGCTGCTCCATAACCAGCCAGTACCTTTCTTCCTCCAATTGAAACCCATTTCTGTGTGTCCTTTCCTCTTCTGCCTACAGAAACAGCTCCCTGCCCTCTCCTATGAGACAGCCTTTCAAATACTTTTTTTAAAAAATTGAGATTTATACCTTGTCCTACATGGAGAGCACAGGGTGGCTTACAAAACTAGAGGCAACAATGTGAAAGAGAGCAATCCTGTGTCCCCTCAACCTCCTCTTTTCCAGACGGCGCATTCCCGAGTTCCTCAACCTTTCCTTGTTCCGGGATCTTTCTAATTGCTGTCCTCTGCATTCTTTCTATTCTGTCCAGATTCTTTTTAAGGGACAGCTCTAGAATTGCGCATAGTACAGCATGGCCAATGTAGTATTCAGCAAGACTATGGTCGTTTCCCCACTTACCTCGACCAAAGGTTGCTGCGCGCTACTCCCAGCGTGCGTCATTTCTGGCGCGCTCCCGGGCTTCCCCACGACCACGTGCTACACGGGGTCATCAAAAGGTGCCATTTCGAGGAGTGCCAGGAATGACGCATGCTGAGGGGGCGCGTCAGCGTCAGCGTCGGGGTGGCTGCATTGTCGCCGCCCCTGTAGTAGGGAGTGCCGGGGGACCCCGCGCTACTTGGGGAGACTAGCGCACAGCAGCAGGTAAGTGGGGAAACGACCTATGACATCTTGTGATGTGGATCTCCACATCCACCCTCTTCTCCAGTGTGTTTGGATCTTACTGAATTCCATCTATCTCTTCCAATGTGTTTCCTACTTCTCCCAGTTTGGTGTCGTCTGCAAATGTACATGTTATATATTTATATGTTGCACGGTACTCATGAGGGGCCACAGGGACTGTCTCAGTGGGATTGGATCAATTCCATTTTTGTACTTGATTTATAGTTTCCTTGCTTCCAGCGTTCTGTTTTTCATTCGTTTGACAACCCCCCTGAGAATTCCTTCATTTGTGTGGGTGTGCACAAAACGTATGCATGACTGAAAACATGTTGACACATATTTAAAAACACGCTTTATATATACTAGATATAATGTGTAAGCTGTATGTCCACTGAACTTCCACAATGATAACGCATATTTCTATGATTCTGTGGTTCTAGCAGAATATCTATTCCAAGTATATTCCGGGCCCACTCCTGCACAGTCTGAGACGCCCCAATGGAAAATGCACAAAAAGAATATTCATAAAGTTTCATTGTGTGATGTGGACAACTCAGATCAGAATAGCTTACCTAGGAACCGATTTTATTGGAAGTATCCAGTCTCATTTCTATGTTAGTAAATAGCAAAAATGGAATGGACTTCAATAGGAATATTTTTAAACCTTTTTTTAAACCTATTTTATCAGAGTACCAATTCTAGGATTTAAAGGTAGGATTTTTGGAGGTTTATAAGAGTATTCTTGGAAGTTACTCTCATTCAACTCTGTTGGATAGATAAATTTTTACAAACAGGAGATATTGGTTGTGACTGAGAACTTCTGAAAATCCAAGTGAGGAAATAAAAATGATAAATGTTGCGGTGTTTACCTTCTCTTTCTATTTCGGGGGGTGGGAATTGATTCAGCCCTGGGATTCTGTAATCCTCCTGAATTTGCTCTGCAGTCTTTTAAAACATGGGAGCAAACAGACAAGCACGTTAAGGTGCATCCGGAGTGTACCAGATGTAGGGGGAAAACATGAGATGGGTGGGATATTGTGGAGCAACAGGTCAGTACCATTTAGATTGTGCATTTGTGTAAGAGTACAGACAGTGCATACTTGGCACACTCTTTCCGGTTCCTAGAACTCTGGTAATGCTGGCAAATTGGAAAGGATGCAGGGCAGAGCCAAAAAAGATAGAAGTGAACTAGAACAGGGAAGGATGGGTAAAACCTCTGAACTGGTGAGACTAGGACTCAAAAAACTCTACATAGCCGTTTGGTGAACTGAAGACAAGATAAACTTTCAGTCCCTCTCAGCAGTTCTTATTCTGCTGATTGTATTAACCGGGGCATATTTCTGAACATTTCATAACACAATAGACGCCTCAAACTCCAAAAGGTCCAAACAGATCGTCCAGTTGTATTTGTGGTTAGCCGTTGCAAAAGTTATGTGACTTCAGCAGGTGGGCAGGGAGACAGGCATGATGACTACCTTCAAGTGATACCCGGGCACATGCTTACCTGCCATACCATAGATACACCATTGGGCACATACTTCCAACCAGGGTAAGGTTGCCAAACTCCAGGTGGCACCTGGAGACCTCCCACTATTTCAATTCATCTCCAAATGGTCAAGATCAGCTGCCCTGGAGAAAATAGCTGCAGTGGAGGGTGGGCTTTGTGACATTATATCCTGCGGAGGTCCGTATTTCCCCAAACCCCTCCCCCCCAGCTCCACCCCCCAAATCCCCAGATATTTTCCAAACAAAAGCTGGCCTCTTTGCCAGGGACATTAATGGGGACTCCCAGTTTCCCCCCTCTATGCCAGGGACAGTAATGGGGGAAGAATTAGGACTAATAAAAGGAAACACTTCTTCACGCAACGTGCGATTGGTGTTTGGAATATGCTGCCACAGGAGGTGGTGATGGCCACTAACCTGGATAGCTTTAAAAGGGGCTTGGACAGATTTATGGAGGAGAAGTCGATTTATGGCTACCAATCTTGATCCTCTTTGATCTGAGATTGCAAATGCCTTAACAGTCCAGGTGCTCAGGAGCAACAGCCGCAGAAGGCCATTGCTTTCACCTCCTGCATGTGAGCTCCCAAAGGCACCTGGTGGGCCACTGCGAGTAGCAGAGAGCCGGACTAGATGGACTCTGGTCTGATCCAGCTGGCTTGTTCTTATGTTCTTATGTTCTTTCTCTTCTGCAAAGCAGACCAAGTCTGATGGGTAATAGGTGTTGCTAAATGCACACTTGTAGACACAAAGCAAGTTTGTTGCCCAGGTTTTAGCCTTCTTGCTTTTCTAAGACCTCCATTCTGTCTCCATCAGGCTGCAGATGAAACTCCGTGGGCGCAATCCAGTGCGAGTTCAAAACAAGTATTTTCTTCCATTTAGCATGAAATGCTATTATACTTGTTGAAAAACACATATGCAGGAAGGCAGTTCTTTGCTTGTTGAAATCACTTGGTAGCTTGACCATGCTTAAATTATGTGCATATGGCCCGATGTCCAGTAGCCTCCCTTTCCCTTGTGCCTTGACCTCTCTTTAGATGAGGCTTGCGTGACTCCTGACCTACCATATATAGCTCACTGGCTTGGTATTCGGGCCTGACAGGATCAATAAACTTCTTGTTTGCTGCCTGCATGGGAATGTGGGGGAAAGGGGACTGAGTTGTCAATCACCTTGCAGGCCACAATGCCTGGCTAAGTGATGGACTGCAGACATCTCGGCTGGTTGCAACGTGTAAAGGCCTACCTGGCACTGTGAGTCTGCTTGGCAAGCCGTCATCCACTGTGCTGGTTTTTAAAAGACTTAATCCTAACCTATCAAACTTTAGAAAGACAATCCACAGCTACATCAATCACACCAAAATATGTGAAGATTTTGGGGATGGTGCCTGGGGAAGGCAGGATTTGGAGAGAGAACTCAGTAGGGCATAATTCCATTGAGTCCACCCTCCAAAGCAGCCATTTTCTCTAGGGCAGTGGTGGCGAACCTTTGGCACTCCAGATGTTATGGACTACAATTCCCATCAGCCCCTGCCAGCATGACCAATTGACCATGTCAGCAGGGGCTGATGGGTATTGTAGTCCATAACATCTGGAGTGCCAAAGGTTCGCCACCACGGCTCTAGAGCAACTGACCTTGGTCATCTAGAGATCAACTGTAATAGTGGGGGATCTCCAGGTGTCCCTTGGAGGTTGGCAACCCAAAGTACTGACCTTAATAGCCCAAGGGTCTGACTTGGTATAAGGCAGCTTTGTGGGTACACGTGATGACCTCTCAAAGACAATTCATTATACACTTTTGGTACATTCGAAGGTTTTTTAAAGAGAATTCAAGCTAGACGTCAGGCTACCAAAAAAAAAAAAAAAGGATTTTTCCGCAACCTTATGGCTGAGACCTGTCTCTGTCCATATTATTCTTCAAAACACTTTATCATCAGAGACACGATTTTGTGGGCCCTCAGCTATGGAATTATCTCCCTGCATCACTTAGCAGGGTATCTTCTCTAGTGAATTTTAGTTGTCAGAATGGGAACAAGACATTTTGTATTTCTCAGGCATTTGGTGACAATAAGTGTTTTTAGCTGGTTTTCTCATTTCCTTCTGCTCTAGAGGGCAAGACTATATATACATCTGTACAGCCGCTGCATTTCTTTCTTTCTTTCTTTCTTTCTTTCTTTCTTTCTTTCTTTCTTTCTTTCTTTCTTTCTTTCTTTCTTTCTTTCTTTCTTTCTTTCTTTCTTTCTTTCTTTCTTTCTTTCTTTCTTTCTTTCTTTCTTTCTTTCTTTCTCTCTCTTTCTCTCTCTCTTTCTTTCTTTCATGCATAACCTCTCCTACTCCAATGGACTCAGAATGGCTTCTAGCCATTCTTCCAAATTTTCTTTCCATCTGCAAGGACTTGCAATCTGTGTCTGAATATTTTAATGTGTTGACTATACTGCTGTTTGGTATTATTGTTGAAATTCTGAATGCCTGGTGGCTTTGTAGTTACAGTTTTAGTTTATTTTTCATGAAGAACTTTGTGAACTGCCTTGAGAAAACTGGCAGGGAAGTGGTATAAATGTGTTTTAATGAAATAATAAAGAACTGATAGAATCGTTTATATCCACAAAGATCTTAAGAGAATTAGGAATGGGGATGTAAAAGTGTCTCGCAAGTTAAAGAAGTTTGAGATCCACCAATAACCAGATGATGGTTTGGAGCTAGGTTGAAATCAAACTGCTGCTTGCAAAGTGCAGCCCTTCGCAGATCTACTCAAAATCCTATTAAGTTTATTCAGTAGGGTTTTTCTCAGTAAAATGTTGTTAGGGTTGCACTAATGAAAAGATTTTAGGGTAGCGGATCCAAAGGTCTCTTGAAGACACAACTCCTATGAACTACTTGGGAAATGATGAGGAGTGTCCTAGAGATAGAAGGGACATTGCAGGCTTTCTGATTTAACTCTTTGTACAATATTGAAAACTCAAAAGTTAGAGTGAGAGATGAGGGTCCAAGAGATGACTTCTGCCACTGCTTGAAGACCAAAACATGAACCCTATAGCAAATGCGACCAAGTTTACTAGGATAAGTCAAACATGCTATTGCTAAAGCAAGTCGAAACACCGATACACAAAGTTTCCATTCTATGACAAAACACTTAGAAAGTTCATACACAGGTTAGGACTATAAAGCAAAAAGGTACACTACTGCGTATAAATGTCGGTCCTTCAATTAGTAACGTGCAGCTAGAACGTTACTAGAGCAGCAGAGGCATAGGAGGTTAAGAGCTTGTGTATCTAATCTGGAGGAACCGGGTATGATTCTCTGCTCTGCCGCCTGAGCTGTGGAGGCTTATCTGGGGAATTCAGATTAGCCTGTGCACTCCCACACACGCCAGCTGGGTGACCTTGGGCTAGTCACAGCTTCTCAGAGCTCTCTCAGCCCCATCTACCTCACAGGGTGTTTGTTGTGAGGGGGGAAGGGCAAGGAGATTGTCAGCCCCTTTGAGTCTCCTACAGGAGACAAGGGAGATATAAATCCAAACTCCTCCTCCTCCCTCCCTCCTCCCTCCTCCTCCTCCTCCTCCCTCCCTCCTCTCTCTTCTTCTTCTTTCTTCTTCTCTTCTTCTTTCTTTCTTTCTTCTTCTTCTTCTTCTTCTTCTTCTTCTTCTTCTTCTTCTTCTTCTTCTTCTTCTTCTTCTTCTTCTTCTTCTTCTTCTTCTTCTTCTTCTTCTAGAAAAATGGGAGCGGAAGTATGCCATTGCCAGTCAATTTCAGTGTTTCGAGGGATGAAAACTCTCCCTGATGTCAACTGTTGCTCGGATTCTTTCTGGATATTTTTCTGTCCTTCAGGCTAACTTGTGCGGCGGCAACTCTCCAGTGCTACTATTTCAACATCGGAGAGAGCTGACCTATTCCTATAGCAGTCATGTTTGGGTGTATTTATGGTTTTGAGGTACTTGAACTCTACTAGTTGTGTAGTTTTGCTGGAAGACCTCCACCAAGGGAGAGCTCATTCCCCCCCAAAAATAATTGGTTTTATTGTGGAACCCTTCTCACCCTTGGGAAGTTTCTCAAAAATATTCCATCAAAATCTACCCTCCTGGACCTTAAGCCCATTATATATAGTCTTGCTCTCTAGAGCAGAAGAGAACAAATCTTTGCCTTCTTCCATACGACAACCCTTCAGATATTTTGTTCTGTTATTCACCCTTCCTCATCTTCTAGGAAGCCAGGAGAGGCATATATTTCTCCTGGTGAGATTCATGGTCTCCCCGTGCATCAGAATGACGAGACATCCTCGCCACTCACAAAAATGGTCCTGTGTAAAGACATTGCATGAATAATGGCAAGACAGAAAGCATCCTTTGGTTCACGCCATTCACATACACTTCGAGCTGTGCCATTACTCTCTTAATTTATATGATACCTGCAATATATCCTTCTAAACAGAGAAAAAATGGAGGGAAAAAAAATCTCCCTTTCAGGAAGAGTCCTAACCTTTGTAAAGTTCTGTAATTTGAATGACTTCTGGATTTTGTATAACAGTCATTTTGAATGAGATGGTAATTGAATTATGAAATATCTCTGCCTTTGTTGGGAAAGGACCTTTCCCCTCTTCTCTGCATACATCTTTCCTTTCAGCTCAAGGTCATATTCTATTTGTTGCATTTCAATCTTTTAACAACAGGGGGAAAAAAACCTCTGCTTAACAGCTGCACCTTCTGGCATGGACAAAAGAGATAGAGTCATTTAATTCTGTAACAAGCACAACATGATTGGTTGAGATCACGCCATAGCTGATTAATGATCAGTGAAGAGGGAGAAGGATCGGACAGTGTCTCAACTCTTTCTGGGGGATAATACACAGACTCTTTTCAGGGACTGAGGGAACAAATGATGCGTTCTGGTTCGACTTAAGTGTTCATTGTCAAGGAGACAGGCTGAAAACACCAAGTACTGGAAGACAGGGTTGCAGTTACAAAGAAATTGAATGACAGAGTATCAGAGCCTTCAGAGGCAGCTCCACGGAGGAGGCCACAAGCGAAATGGGATGGCAATGAGCTTTCTTTATCCCGACAGCAATGGCAGGCACTTCTACTGCACAAACACCAAACTCCTCCATAGTTAGTGAACATCACCACTCTACCAGCTCCGTCCCACAGCAGTGGCCACAATTGCTCTTCCACCAGCTCCAGCTCCCAGAAGTGGCCATCTCCTCTGCTCCACCAGAATAATTTCTTGGCAGTGGCTGTCACTTCTGCTCCACCACCTCCATCCCCAGCAGTGGCCATAATCATTCCTCCACCAGCTCCAGTCACAAGAAGTGGCCATCTTCTCCACTCCACCAGCACAATTTCTCTGCAGCAGCTGCCACCTCTGCTGTACCAGCACCATCCCCAGCAGTGGCCATAATCTCTCCTCCACCAGCTCCAGCGCCCAGAAGTTGCCATGTCCTCTGCTCCACCAGAATCCTCTCTTGGCAGTGGTTTCACCTGTGCTCCACCAGCTCCATCCTACAGCAGCGGCCATAATCTCTCCTCCACCAGCTCCAGCTCCCAGAAGTTGCCAGGTCCTCTGCTCCACCAGAATCCTCTCTTGGCAGTGGTTGCACCTGTGCTCCACCAGCTCCATCCTACAGCAGCGGCCATAATCTCTCCTCCACCAGCTCCACCAGCTTTGCACCACCAGTTTCTTCCCTTAGAAATGGTCACCACCTTCTGTCCACCAGAATTATCTTTTGGCACTGGCCATCACCTCCACTCCACCAAGTCTATCCCCCAGCAGTAGCCACCACCTCTGCTCCATCAGTACCAGCATCTAGCATCTGTAGTCACTTACTCCACCAGGACCAGCAGAAATTTTGTTCACTTCATGGGTGTAACTCATCCCCAGATTTTGATGCAAGATGGATTTTTCAACTGGGTCAGAATGTGACTAATGTCAGGATCTGAGCTCACCTGGGTTTTTTTTTTTGGGGGGGGGGGGATGTTTCAGATCAGGATTTATCTTGTTTCTCTTATTCTCTGGGTGTAGTGGTGTACTCAGAGGTGGGATCCAACCAGTTCTCACCACTTCTCTAGAAGTGGTTACTCATTTTTTCTGAGTGCCGAGAAGGGGTTACTAAAGCAACCTCCCTGCCCAATAGGGACTGGAGGTGTGTGTGTGCAGCAACCCCACTGTTTGAATCCCACCACCATTGGAACCTGTTATTAAAATTTTTGGATCCCACCACTGGGTGTACTGCTACAAAATGATGCCTGGGGCTTGCCCTGGGCACTGCACCCCCCCCCACCCCCCCCACTTCTGCCAGTTCCCCACTGCCGGAGGGTGGGAGGGATTCAGTGGTGAGGGGGCAGAAGGAGTTCTGCTGGGTGAAGGGAGGTGAGGGTGGCAAAGGGGTCATGCGAGGTGCAAGCCGTATGAGCCAGGGTTGTACAAAATGGCCGACAAGCAGAGGCTGGTGGGTGGGGGCATGGAGGGAAGGGGCAGCTGAATGTGCCCCTCACATAACTGAGGCTAATGGTGCCTAGGTCGCAAGACTCCCTGCTCCCCCAAGATACACCGCTGTTTGGGTGAAAGGAAATTGTGGGAATTTCCTAACTGTGTATGATACTACTGCTCTCTGAGAGGGACCCAATCACCCCTTCTCTGACTGAGGCAGCTAAGTAACCTGACCTCTCAAGAGAATTCCCTTTGGATAACATTTTAACTGGCGGCAGCAGCTTCAGGCCTTCCCTGAAAGGTAGGACAGCTTCGAGGAGTGCTCAACCCAGAACTATATCTAGCAGTTCCAGTCCACCCTAAATGCCCTCAGCCAGCAAAGGGGCATAAGGTCGCCTCATCTAGGACCCTCATGCAAGAGCCAGGACAGGATACAAACACCTGGAGTCTTCCTGTTCTTTCCTCCTCTCTGCCAAGCTCAAAAGATGCTCCTCTTTAATGCCAGGAGTTGATTTTGGAGCAGGCCAAGTGCACGTTTTAGCCCAGTGATGGCGAACCTTTTTGAGACCGAGTGCCCAAATTGTAACCCAAAACCCACTTATTTATCGCAAAGTGCCAACACGGCAATTTAACCTGAATACTGAGATTTTAGTTTAGAAGAAACGGTTGACTCCGAGGTGTGCATTACTCAGGAGTAAGCTTGGTGGTAGTCGGTGGCTTTGCTTTGAAGCAACCGTGCAACTCTTCCAATCATGACCCTAGGAGGGTTTAGTCAGAAGCAAGCCCCATTGCCAGCAACTGAGCTTACTCCCAGCTAAAGGATCCTGCTTTAGTTCTTCGCATGAAAATCAGTGGGGTTTAACAGAGTTATCTACACTGCTTCCCCAAAACTAGGTCTTAGGTTTAATGCTAATAATCAAGCCCAGGGGCCCAGGCCAGCCTAGATGTGGGGGGAAGGGAGGGCGCCACTCTGTTTGTGCGTGCCCACAGAGAGGGCTCTGGGTGCCACCTCTGGCACCTGTGCCATAGGTTCGCCACCACTGTTCTAGCCCTTCAGAAAAGAACAACTGAAAAAAAATTCTGATCTGCTATCTACTAATGGGGCATCTCAGACAGAAAATCCTCAGATAACTGCACTTGGGAAATGACAAAGTCACTCCGGCAATGTTATTCTTGCACTCTATTTTATAAAGATTAATTTTTGTCCTGGGTACTCAAAGTTTCCTGTCTTCAAGCCAGAGGGCTGCCTGTCACATCAAGGTGGATTGCTTTAAAATTTGTTGGAGGTAGGGAAAACTTAATATTTTGCCTCCCGTAGAAGGTCTTTCAAACTATTATACCTGCACAGAGCCAAGAGTAGAGAATTCTATGAAGAAATGAATTATTAATGTTCACTTTCAGAGCAATAGAATCTCTTTACTCCAAGAGTAGCATTTCTTCCCTGATTTCAGACTTTCCCTCTTAATATAAAATACTGACCCTTGGTAAGGTGTCCTTTTTTGAATCACAGATTTGCTGACTTTCATAACGCGCTGCCTTTACTTTTAATCAGCGCACGGGCTCAGCATGGGGGGCTTGGGGTGGTCAGATTAAAATCCAAAGTAAATCTCCTGGAACGTTGGCAGAAATAAATAAACCAAACAACTAGTATGTAGAGAATGTGGCTTCCAGATGAATATAGATGGACCTATATATATATATATATTTTTTTTATTTTGGAGACTCGTTCCTTCCCTATTTGCATAGATACCCACCAGGACAGAATTGATTGCCGAAAGAGGAAGAAGCGAACTGATGTCAGAGTTTAACTGCATAAACTTGGTCATCCGTTAAGGAACTTGACACGAGATACATTCTTAGCGATTGCACAGACCCTGCAAGCAAGTCTCCATAGAATCTGTCTAGCTTGTTGTGGTTCCCAGTATCTGGACAGTATCCAGAAGAGTTGTTCACTTTGTTCAGAGTCTGACATGCCACAAATTGGAGAAGGTACAAGATCTTTGGTTCCTGCACCACTGTAATATTGTGAGTGGCAGCTTGGGTCTGGGGTAGCACTGAATAAATCCGATGTTCCCCAAGAGGGCTCAGGCCGCCTTGCAACGAACAACAATATGACAACCATCAGAGATTATAAAAGTTAGTAAAATCTGATAAAATCTCATAATTTGTATACTTGCCCCCTGCCCCTAAATGAAATAATCTGGGTTTTATCATTCCCATAACAATTGGGGAGGGAAAGGGAAAGGGGAGGGGAGGGGAGGGAAGCGAGGGAAGGCCAGTAAAGATGGAACCTGTTACTTTCATCAGCCATGGACCTGGCAGAACAACTCCATTTTACAGGTTCTGCAGAATTGCTCTGAATCCTGCAGAGCCCACAGAGTGTTCAACCAGGCCAGGGTTCTGGTTGAGGACAGTTGGACTGTTTTAAGGCCAAGGACCACCAGTAGGTTGTTATTAGCTGATCGCAAAGCTCTTTGTGGGTCATGTGGGGAGAGGCAGTCTCACAGGAAGGAATGTAGGGAGGGAGGCAACATCTAATATTAGAAGAAGAACTAAGCACTGAGTTGCACAAGCTCTGACAGGAACTAGCACGGTGTAGTGGTTGGAGTATTGGACTGCAATCTGAGAGAAATAGGTCTGAATCTCTACTCTGCCACAGAATCTCACTGGCTAACTTTGGGCCAGCTGCTATCTCTCAATCTAACGTAGCTCACAGGGTAGTTGCTGTGAAGATAACATGGAGAATGGTGTAAGCCACTTTGGGTCTCCGCAGAGGAGAAAAGTGGGACGTAAATAAAGAAATAGGACATGGCTTTACAAAAATTTTGTGCGTTCAACATGTGAAGCTATGCAGATGCAGCCAATCGGATTGCAGGAAAATTAGCATGGCCGTGAGAGATCCTTTCTGTATGCCTTCGCAGCTATGCATGCATTGCCAAAATTATTTTAAAAAGTGAAGCATTTCCATGCAAAGGTGCAAAAGCAACCTGAATTGTTTCCATGGGCTCAAATCGCTTTCCTCCACTTGCAGCTCATCCATGCACGATTTTGCTGTAAAAAGTAGATGAATAAAGCCTAGCGATCCTACATACGTGTTGTTTTCCTCTTTTTGTTTTGTTTTGAGGGGGATGTCTGCAAAGCTATTGCAACACAAATGTGTGCAGATTGCAGCTTCTCTAATCATGTCTTTACAGCCTGCCTGATGAGGTTGGGAAAGCTCCAACTCTCCTGGCTTTCCACAAACTGAATTATTCAAAAGGGCAGTTTTGCAAAGGTAAAAGGGCTATATTATAACAGAAACGTTCAGGAAGATGGTTTCATAGAGGGGGGAAAAAAAGGCTTCATGGCGGCTGTCCTTCCCAGCCTCAATCTCCTTCTGATTTCTTGGTTGCAGTCTCCCTTTTGGTTGATAAAGGAGCGAAGAAACAGAAAACCTTGAATAATTTCAGTTTCTTCATCGTCAGTCTTAAAGTTGCGTAATTCCCCCATAGGAATCAGAAGGATTGTGGCTGGTGCTGCTGGAACAATTCCTCCTCTAGCTGCCAGGGTTGGTCCAAGGGGTTTTGAGTCCCTGGGCAAAAGTCCAGGATGGGGTCCCAAAGTCACCACCACTCTGTGCCCCCTGTCGGGGGCAAGCGAAGAATTATTTATTTATTTATTTATTATTTGACTTATAGGCCGTCTCACCCCCGAAAGGCTCGAGACGGCTCACAACATGGCTGTCATTCAAACAGCAATCACATTACATAAGCCTTAATCTATTACCAGTTTAAGATCAAAGTGTGAGTGTAACATTTAAAATTTAAAATATAAAATATAAGCAGCAGTTTCATAAAATCAGCGCCCGGTCCACGGCTAAAAAGAGTGGGAGGGAAACGGGAGGGCCTGTGTTGGTATCCAAAAATCAGGCCCAACCGAGATGGAGAAGGATGGACACCGGCAGCCTCAGCTGACATTGCAGCTTCAGTGGGGGGAAGTAAAACTGTGGCCGGCCCCTCCAAAAGCCCGGTGGAAAAGCTCTGTCTTACAGGCCCTGCGGAACTCACCAAGGTCCTGCAGGGCCCGGATAGTTGGAGGTAAAGCATTCCACCAGGCAGGGGCCAGAGCCGTGAAGGCCCTGGCCCGAGTCGAGGCCAGCCGCATCATCGTGGGCCAGGGGTCACCAGCAGTTCTGCCACTGCCGAACGCAGTGGTCTATGAGGGACGTAAGGGGTGATGCAGTCCCGTAGGTATGAGGGCCTCATGCCACGTAAGGCCTTAAAGGTCAATACCAACACCTTGAAAATGATCCAGAACTCCACTGGGAGCCAGTGCAGACAACATAGCACAGGGGTGATATGATCTAAATAATGACCTTCATGTGGTGTGAGGTGGGTGGGAGTCAATGTTACCACTGAAAGCCGGTTGCCTGAGCCCCAGATGGGTTAGGCACAAGAGGTGGCAGGAGCTTGCTCTTCTCCCCCCTTATTTGGGGGGGTATCATCTGTCAGGGTTGCCCCCAAGTCTGGAACCCAGGGCAGCTGCCCCTTGGCTAAGACTGCCCATGCCAATCAAGAGCCACAATGGTGCTAGGGGTAGTGAAACAGTGTCCCTTCCATGCCTGACAAAAAATGTTCAGTGCCATTCTGCTGTAGCCGCCACACTAGCTATATTCTCTTTATATTTGGCTTTTGTATATACTGAAGTTTGGCAAACATATCTCGTGGGCACCTGTTTGATGCGCAGATCTACGCTGATTGCCAACATTTGGTCTTGATATTTAAAACAATGTGTTACTTGTCAAGCAAAGAGTAAATTGCTAACATCTTTATTTACCACAGGAAGCCACGCTGCACTCCTGGAATCCAGTCAAGATGGAGAGACTTTTATTAGCCCTCCCTCCCTCATCGTGCCCACCCCCACCCCAAATCTTGGTGAGGGTTTGAAACCACATGCTTTGCATAAGTGTTTGTGATGCTTTATTTTGAAGCTTAGTTGGACTTTTTTTTTGGAGACAGCTCATTTTTGGAAAGGTTTGAAACAAGCAGGCTCTCCGCTCCCCCTCAAGTTCACAAATCAAATCCCAATATTTGTTTACTTGGATAAATGCTGAAGTTTGCTCCATCTGAGTCATAATTGAGGTTCCTTCGAGCCATATGTGTTCTAAACATACGAGCCGCCTAATATTAAGTCAAACCGTTGATCGATCTAGCTCAGAAATCTAGTCTCCTCAGATTTCAAGGGGCTCTCCAGGGTCTCGGGTAAAGAAAGGCCTTTCTCAGCATCTGCTTCAGGAGACCCAATAACAGGAGATCCCAGGGTAGGAACGTGAAACTTTCCATCTGAATGTTTATTTCTATTATTCTGGCACTTGGCTGTCTGGTTTTTAAAAAATCCCAGCTCAAACAGAAAGCCAAGGGAAACTGAAACGGACAGCTAATATTTCCATTCAGCAGGTCTTGCACCACAAGAGAGTTTCTCTGATAGGTCGTTCTTCCTACTCTGTTTCCACCAATTGTTGCTGGGTAGGAGGAGGGCATTCTTGATTCTGTATCAATAATTTTCCCCCTTGGCCTGCATCTCTTCGACCAAGCTGATTATAAGTATTTTTAGGTCGAATCCCCACTACTGTCTTAGCCAGGTTTCAGAACACAAACTAACCAGGTTTGAGGGATGACCTTTCAAGTCGAAATCTTCACTACCGTATTTGGCTTCAGCCAGGTTCCTTTGAACTCAAACCTGGATTTAGTTTGTGTTCTGAAACTATTCGGCTATTGATGAAAGGATAGGCTGAGGCGACTCGTCCCCTCAAACCTGGTTAGTTTTGTGTTCTGGAAACCTGGCTAAAGGCGGTAGTGGGGATTGACGTAGTGGGGATTCTCAACGGGAGGTGCGTCCCTTCAAACCTGGTTAGTTTGTGTTCTGAAACCTGGCTAAAACGGTAGAGGTGGTTCGACTGGGAAGGTCGTCCCTCAAACCTGGTTAGTTTGTGTTCTGAAACCTGGCTAAGACGGTAGTGGGGATTCGACTGGGAAGGTCGTCCCTCAAACCTGGTTAGTTTGTGTTCTGAAACCTGGCTAAGACGGTAGTGGGGATTCGACCTTAGACATATTGAGAGTGAGCATTATTTGATTCTTTATAGAACTTTGCACATTCCATGGCTAACTGGATGGATGACTTGTGTGTGAGAGAGTGTGATTCATTGCCTATATTTGCTTGTGTAAAGAACACACTACTATAATTTAGCAGGTCTGTGAAGTGTCTCCCCCCTCACACTCCCATAACCTTATAATGTCAGTTCTACATGTCTGTTTGTAACTGGCTGTTGTGGGTTTTCCAGGCTGTGTGGTCGTGGTTTGGTAGTTTTTGCTGCTAATGTATTGTCGAAGGCTTTCACGGCTGGATTCAACTGGTTCTGATGGGTTTTCCGGGCTGTGTGGCCGTGGTCTGGTGGATCTTGTTCCTAACATTTTGCCTGCATCTGTGGCTGGCATCTTCAGATGCATCTGACCGAGACATGCCTCTGAAGATGCCGGCCGCAGATGCGAGCAAAATGTTAGGAGCAAAATCTACCAGACCACATCCGTGCAGCGCAGAAAACCCACAACAGCAAGTCGATTCCAGCTGCAAAAGCCTTTGACAATGCTCCTTCAATTTTGTACTCTACAGCCAATTATACGGTGACCAGATGTCCCGCTTTTGGCAGGACAGTCTCGCCTTAAAACAATTTGTCCCGTGTTCCGCGGGTTTTTTGAACTGTCCCGATTTTTGAAAGGCTGCTGCACTGCCTTCTGGGGCACGCAGCCTCCCGCGACAGGGCGGGAAACCGGGGAGCGCCCCAGAAGGCAGTGCACTCCTGCGGCCGCGTGCGGGGAGGCTGCGCACTGCCTTCTGGGGTGCAAGGCAGTGCAACAGCCTCCCGTGCACGCGGCCGCAGGAGCACTGCCTTCTGGGGCGCTCCCGTTTCCCGCCCTGTGACACCCCAGAAGGCAGTGCACTCCTGCGGCCATGTGTGCAGGCGTGCGCGTGCAGCCGCCCGCCCGCCCATCCCAGTTTACAAAGGTGACAATCTGGTCACCTTAGCCAATTACCTACAGCCAGCTCTCGCCCAGCTCTAGCATGAAAAGTCGTGCTAGAAGTGCTCTTGCTTTCCCTGGAGAAAGTGAGAAGCACTGGCAGGGGCAAGAGGAAGTACATTGGGAAAAGAAATCTTGCCCTGACATGCTTCCTGTCTCTGTGCGGGGCAAGGAGGAAGCGCGTCAGGACAAGAAACCTTGTCCCAGCATGCTTCTGTTTCTGGTGCACAGCCGAAGCCCTCTGGAGCCCCATCCGTAATCGGCTTATTAGTTTTAGAGAGTAGCTATATTGGTCTTCAGTAAAAGGGCTAGATTTAAGTCCTGTAGCTCCTTAGAGACCAACAAGAATTTCACAGGATGTACGTTTTTGAGAGTTAAAGCTCCTGTTGTCAGATATCGGATGCAGGGAGCTCTCACTACTGAAAAATTATACCCCCAAAATCTTGTTGGTGTGTGAGTTGCTACTGGATTCAAATGTAGCTCTTGTACCTTGCTGGTGGCAGTGTGTTACTGGGACTACTTGCAGGGCACACAGATGCTCAGTTATTGTGTAATGTTTGCTGTATGGAAAGTCAAGTCAAGCAAGCCTTTACTGGCGTAAGAGAAAGAAAGAAAAGGGTTACATATAAGAAGTCAAAAATAATAACAAGAAGTCAAAATACAATTTGCAGCTCCAAGCAATTCACCGAGTCTCTATAATATCTAATAATAAATTTGCAACTAGTGCACAATGTGCAGGATCCTCATTATTTAAAAGGAAAAGTTATCTTATGGAGTGCTGCATGGACAAATGGGAATATTTAGTTTGTGTGATTCTCTTTGCCTTAACTTGGTTAGCCCAGGCTAGTTTGGTCGCATCAGGCCACAGAAGCTAGGGAGGGTCGGCCCTGGTTAGTATTCAGATGGGAGACTTTAAAAGAATACCAGGGGCGGGACACAGGCCAGGCCATGGCAAACCACCTCTAAAGATCTCTTGCCTTGAAAACCCTACCAGGGGTTGCCATGGGTCAGTTGTGACAAATGAAAATGGAATACTCCAGTACAGTTTTATCTCGTCAAATCTCAGAAGCTAAGCTTGGATGAGAGACCAACAAGGAAGACTTTGCTGAGGAAGGCAATGGTAAACCACATCTGCATAGTCCCTTGCCTTGAAAACCCTATGGCTGCAACTCAATGGCATTTGACACACACGTACACACACATGCCTCCCCCTGTGTCACAAACCACTCACACCTAAAATGATTTCCTCTAAGCACTAGTATTCCATTGTATTAGTTCTCACACTGATCCAACCCTTTCATCAATGTTGTGTGAATAGGTTTCAGTGATAATGGCTCGTTTGGGAGCGTTTTTCGTGTTTCTGCGAAGGATAACGGGAGCTGTAGTTTCTCACCACATTAGTTATTCACTTGTTTCCACACTCCCTGCTTCACTCACTAATGCCCTTTCTGCACAGCCAATGTAAAGTGGTTGCAGCCAGGATAAATGAATCCGGCATGGCCCCAGGCCGTTGGCATGGCTGGCCATCCTGTGGTCGGTGAGCATATTGGCCTGGGTGCATGCCTTTGCACAGAGGCACGTATTATTATTTTTAATCTACCACCCACTGATGCGTAGCCACGCAGGCATGCACAAGTGAATCCCCACAGCCATGCTGTCTGACTCTGACATTGCAACCCTTTGCGCCTGCATGGCTATGCAGATGGGCACTGGGAATTTTTTTTTAAAAGGAACATGCGGCCGAAAAAAAGCACCTCCCTGCCCAGCCGTTCGCTTGGAAGTGGCTGCAACCTGGGATTTAAAAAAAGAATTGCAGATAGTGCAATTCTTGAATACCCTGTTTTGGGCTAAATAACACGGAGAATATTCGCTTTAGGGGCGGGATCCATGCAAAGTTCCTCCCCAAAACGGGTTTTTTACCAGTGTTATCCCATTGTTATGCGCCCGTGCGGAAAGGGCCTAACACTTGCAGCATGGGCTTGGTGCATGGAAGGCGTGGGGGGGGGGGGCTTTTAATAAAATGAATGTATATGTGTTTTGTGACCCTTACTGAAAATGCAATTGGATACTCATTCATTCAATCATAGTGGTGCAAGACACTGAGTCTGTCAGAGATATTTTTACCCTCTCCTTTGGTATCCCATCACTTCCTTTACATACATGGTAGTTGGGCCCAATGCTGTTTAGACTTATCCATTTGGATTTTTTTTACTCATACATGGGCAGGCGGAGAGAGGGTGTGCTGTTCCTATGGCCCTTTGGCCCATACAAACATCTACAGAAATGCTATGCAAGGAAAGACCCCAGGTTGGGTCAGAGTTAGAGTTCCCAGCTCTGGATTGGGAAATATGTAGAGATTTGGGGGGTGGATAGGCCCTTTCTGCACAGGTGGAATACAACGCCCCAGGGATGGCAAAAACGTCATCCTGCCGCCATTTTAAACCTCGCTCATTGAGTGAGGTTTTTGAAAAGCAGCATCTTCCCGCTGGCGCGGTGAGAACCGCACAGGTGGGAAGACAGCGCTTTTCCCGTCGCCTCCACTGACCTGCCTGTCCAGCGCCACCCAGGAGGGCTGCAGAGACCCACCCACACTGCCTTTTGACTCCTGGAGGTCAGAGGGCAGCGTGGGCAGGTCCCTGCAGCCCTCCAGAGCGACACTGGACTGGCAGGTCAGTGGAGGCGACGGACCAGAGGTGGATCCGTGCCTCTCCGGTGTGGCAGATCTGCAGGGCTGCTCACACGCTGCTGTGCGAGCAGTCCCCGAGCATCCGCTGCCATAATTTATGCCGGTGGAGGTGCGTTTCCGTTGCCGTGCAGAAAGAGCCTCAGAAAGGGTGGGTTTTGAGAAGGGGAGGGGCCTCATTATGGCACAATGTCATTGAGTACACTCTCCAAAGCAGCCATCTTTCTCCAGGGGGGCTGATCTTTATAACTGGGAGCTGTAAAAGTGATGACCCATTCAGCTGTTTGATGACAAACGACAGGGAGAGTGGGAGGAACTGCTGTGGTGTGGCCAGGGAAAGGCAGGGAGGAGTGAAAAAAAACCTGAAGAAAGCTAAATGTATTCTGATCTTCTTGCTTTCTCTGCAAAGGAAGAGGGAAAGTCACACTTTGGGGCTTTCCCCAGTACAGAAGGGAGCTAAGGTCGACTCGGTTCCCTTCAGTGGAGGGCGATTCCAGGCTGTCCCCACAGCAACTGAGTTGGCCCCCTGGAACCCGAGCTAAGTGGGCGGGATCATCTTGGTGCCTGTTTCGCTCCTCGATCATGATTGGAGCTTGTGTTACGACGGGAAACGGGAGCGTTCTTTTTTTTTTACAGTTTTTACAGTTTACAGTTTACAGTTACATGCACTTTCTGCTCGCCAGAGCTTTCAGAAACCGGGGTACTTTTTTACCTGAAGGCAGGGTTACTGCCAAAGAGCAGGAAATATGCACATGACAGAATCAAACCCAAAGGGAATGTACTCTCAATGCAAAGGAGACCACAACTGTGTAAATGGCCATTATTTTTTCTTCCTTTTGAAATAAGAAATTTCAGAATTCTCTGAACAGTCAGGAACTGCCTATGATTCCAGAGAGTTAGTCCTGTAAGTTTATTGTAGCAAAGCAAACCAGTGGCACCTTAAACACTCAGTGTATTTATTTCAGCATGAGTTGCCTTTTGTGAGTCAGAGCTCACTTCTCCAGAAGCAACGGAAGAAAATCATTTTTTGCTGCAACTTTTTTTTCTACAACCATGTAGAAATTGATGCTTCTTACCCCATTCCCTTCCCTAACCTTCCTCCTGAGCTCTTTGACCAACCAGTGTTGCATGTTGATAGCTCAGAATGTAGGCTGAGGTTGTAAATTATTGGGATGTAATTCCATGGTACCACATGCCATCTCCTAAACTGGAAGGCGTGGAGACATTTTACACATCAGGAGACACAGCAATAAAAAAAGTGTGCGGTGTTTAAAAAAAAGTTAGATGTCAAACGCTTAACTAAAATTCTGAATGAATACTAAGCTGGGATATATCTTAAAATATCACGTGGTAAGAACCTGGATATTTTAATCCGAAAAGAGCTGAAATTACAGTTTTATTCCTTCCTTGACAAAAACAGCACCCCTTTAATAACAACAATGAAAGTGAAACCAATGTAAATGACAACATGCATAATCAAAATGTTGCTTCTTATGCGCAACAGAGTCGTTTTATTTTTCAGTTAGCAAATGTGTATTTTTAACAGAGTGGGATCTTTTCTCTCATCTCTAGAGCTTGGCTCACAGGGAACTTAACGGGCCAAGCTAGAGAATTTCATCTCAGCTGTATGGAAAACACACGATACAGTAAGAGAGCGTCTGTTTTACATGCAGAAGATCCAGGGCTCAGTTCTCAGATAGCAGGATGCTGGAAAGACGCGTCTCTGCCTGAAACTCTGGACATTCGATAAAATCATGGAGAAAGGCAGCTTCCGTCTGGGGAATAGAGAATTGCTATGAAACCGTAAAACAATGTGAGCATTCACAGAGCTATTATTTTATCAGTAACCTGTTTTGGGGTTTTGAATGTACCACTTTCAAAGCTGATATCACATTTAGAGAACATTCAACACATCCATAATCATCGTATATCTGCAACTGGCTCGTCTTCATTCTCCCTAAATTCCTCCTTCTATTAAAGACAGATCTGAAACCTTGTCGAGCTATTATGGTGTCATGAGTGTTAGGTTCTGCGAGTTTCTCTCTTTGACGTGGAAGGAAATATGGAAATACACTCAGCATTAGGATTACTCTCTCTCTCTCTTTCTCTCTCTGTGTGTCTGGAAAGTATTTAAATGCAGGATGACAAAAATAGTTGTGCAATGTAGCAATCTGTCTGGGGCCCCACTTTTATTCATGGGAACGTCAAGGAAATCATTCCAAAATGTTTCGTTGGCCTTGATATAATCCAAGCTGTTTAACAAAATGGATGCAATTTGCAAAATGTGTTAGATTATTTCCCCCTAATCTTGCTTTCCTATTATAATTAGGACCAGATCATTTAATATTTTTACATAGGCAGGACATTTTTTTTTAAAATGGAAAGCAGATTTATGGAAAGCTAATATAAAGAGCTGGCTGATCCTGAAGTTCAAGTGAAACAATTTGAGTTTAATTCTGCTTTATTGCTGAAAGGTCGCTTTGGTCTCATCCCAGATGTCAGTAGTTTGATGCCTGTTTCTCCATCAACTGTCAGAATGCTAAAAGAGATGAGTATCCAGCTAATGATAGATAAAGATATTGGAAATGCTTTCCATTAGGAATGATTTCAAATTTATTGTCCTTGTAATGGTGGTGGAAAGTGCTGTCGAGTTGCATCTGACTTATGGCATAGAGTTTTCAAGACAAGAGACATTCAGAGGTGGTTTGCCTCTGTGTAGCAACCGTGTATTTCCTTGGTGGATTCGCCGTCACCCGATCGACATATCTCCCCTGCGGCCGTCCGGCTTGTCGCTGAGGCCAGGGGACACGCCCCCCTGCCCTGCGCGACCGCTCTGCAGTCGCAGGGCAGGGGGGGCGTGTCCCGAGGCCTCGGCGACACGCTGGACGGTCGCAGGGACGGTAAGTCAACTGGGAAAGGTGGGGGAGGGATGGTGCCTCCTGGAAGCCGCTGTTTTCCAAAAACCTCGCTTGGGGAGCGAGGTGGGAAAATGGCAGCTTCGCGCCGCTGGGGAGGAGCGAGGGCGGCGCGGCTGCGAAGCAGCTGTGCCCCCCATGCAAACAGCTCCCTAGGGACGGCGTTTTTCCGTCCCTAGGGTGCTGTAAACGGCCCGTGCAGAAAGGACCAGAGATTGTTAGCATCACTTAAAAATATCTTCCCTTAGTCGTTGAAATTGCTGTGAATCCTGCCCATTCTCAGTTGCCTTCATTGCCCTCAGTGAAGCTTACCAGATCTCGTTGATGGTACTAACCTACATAATTTTATTTTACTGATGTCTGATGACGGTATCTCCATTTAGAAGAAGCAGCATTCTGTTTTATACCTGTCTGTTTTCTACTTTTTAAGGAGGCACAAAGAAGTTTCCCCTTCCTCTCCCCACAACAGATGCCTATGAGGGACATGGGACTGAGAGAGTTCAGAGAGAAAAGCGATCGGCCCAAGGTCACTTAGCAAGCTTCATGCGGAGGAGTGGGGAATCAAACCCAGTTCTTAAGATAAGAATCCACCGCTCCTAACCATTATAACATGCTGGTTTTACTACTTGATTCCTCACTGGGTGAGGTCACCAATATTTCTGATTCAGAAGACAGAAAGGGTGCAACAAGAACCTAAGAAGGGTGCGACAAGAACATAAGAAGGGCCCAGCAGGATCGGACCTGGAGTCCATTGATCGAGCATCCTGTCTCACACAATGGCCAACCAGTTCCTCTAGTCTGACAACAGATCATAGAGGCTTGAACACAAGTGGTGAGCAGGACATGAGCCAACCTGGAGGGTGATTGAATATGACTAGAAGCAACAGCAACAATAAACAAACAACTGCAGCCAAGGAAGGCAGGAGTACTGAAAAATATGAATATTTGCACCATTTAAAGTGACAAGTTGATGCATAGTTACTAAGAAACAAAGCCCTTCAAAATCAGTAGGGTTTACTTCCAAGGAAATGTGCATAGGATTTCTTCAGCATATGCTTCTGGGGGAAATGCATACGCTTCTGAAATTGCTGGTTTCACCCCCCCCCCCCTCAAAACTGGTAAATGCATAGTGCAGCCCTAGCAAACAGTGTTATTTGAGATCAATTTTGCTATTTGTAAGGCTGTCTAGTGTCTCCTGTGAGACTAACCAAAGGTCCTTGCTGTATTGATTTACTTTTTAATTTGAGTTGATATTTCACCTGAGGACAGAGGTTTATGGCCTGTAACTACATTTTATTAAATATAAAATTAAAATAACTATTCCACTGGCTTAAGGCCTGATTTTCCTTCCGTAGCGTGCCCAGAACAGGGTCTTAGTAAGCTTTCAAAGCTGGAGCCTGTTTTTCCACACGACCAGGAAGTTCGGATTTCATGCGTGGATGGCATGGCAGAAGAAGACTAAGCAACAAAGATGCTAGTTTTCTGCCTGGAGGGAGGAGAATTCAGTTTTGCAAGCCTCGCCCCGCAGACTGAAATGGTACAGTCCAATTGCAGGTTAGGGATTCCACCCTCCAGCTGGGGGATCCTCCGGAACTATGGTTCATCTCCAGTCTAAAAAAATCCTTGAAGAAAATGGATGCTTCAGAGCAGGTTTCCATGGCATCGGACCTCACCGATGTCCTCTCTAGGCTCCAGCTCCAAATCTCCCACTTTTGTAATTTTGACTAGGGAGATGCTGACTAAAGGAGCAGAACTTCAGTGCAACCTCTGGACTACTGGTGGATCCAGATCACTTGTATATACTTTTTAAAAAGTATGAATTGTGCTCTGTGCTCATTAGGCATGCCAGCCTCCTGGGGGGGTGGGGACCAGAGGATCTACCAGAATCACAGCTCATCTCCAGATTACAGAGATCAGTTTCCCCTGGATAAAATGGATACTGTGGAGGGTAGACTCTATGGCAGCGTAGCCAGTGGTGGGATTCCAATAATTTAACAACTGGTTCCGGTGGTGGGATTCAAATAATTTAACAACTGGTTGTTTACAAGCACCATTTTAACAACCGGTTCTGCCAAAGTGGTGCGAACCTGCTGAATCCCACCACTGAGTGAAGTCGACTAAGGTACCTGTCCTCGCTAGGCTCCTAAGGTTCCTGACCTCCCCAGACTCCTTCACCCCCATATCTCCATGAGTTGCCCAAACTGGATTGGATAACCCTACTGCCCATCACCCTCCAGTGGCCCAGGGAGACCTCACAACCTCACAGCTGATGGCTGTCAGGTCAAAAAATGTAAAGTGAACACTAAGACCAAGAAACACAAAAGCAAGCACAATTGATTGCAAACTGTTGTAGCTCCTTTAACTCCAAATCATTGGTGAAACACAATAGATCAGCAGTGTCCACACAGGCAAACATTTAAAGAGGCATATCAACCAGATGTGTTAGGAACAAGAAAACTCTACATCTGCGGTGGAAGAAGGAAGAGGCAGGACTCGGGGAATGACATTGTGCCAACATCACAATGTCACTTCTGGCTAGTAACCATGACATTACCATGTCAGCAAAACACCATGTCAGCATTTTCCAAAATACTATGGTAAAACCACTGATTCTGGTTATTTGCATGAAATGATGTTGCACTCGTTCTCCCTCTCATTTCCCTCTCAACCCCCCACTATGTTGTGCTGGGTAGAGGAAGGAGGTCTCCCATTGTAGCGTGAGAATGGTATATCTCTCTGTGTTATGGACCATCCAGTCACTTCCGACTTATGGAGACCTAGCATATTAATGAGCTCTAAAACAGCATATCATTAGCAGTCTTGCTCATGTCTTCTGGATTGAAGGCTGTGGCTTTCTTTTATTGTGTCAAACCATCTCATGTTGGATCTTCCTCTTTTTCTGTTGCATTCAGTTTTTTTCAGCATTTACTGTCTTCTCCAGTGAGTCGTGATGCAACCAAAGTACAATAGCCTCAATTTAGTAATTTTTAGCTTCTTGGGAAAGTTCATGCTTGAGCTGACCTGAAATCCATTGACTTGTCTTTTTTACAATCCGAGGTATCCATAAAACTCTTTTGTAGCACCACATTCCAGATTAGTCAATTTTCTTCCTGTCAGTGTTTTTAAACAGTCCAGTTATCACATCATACATAATAATGGGGAATACCATCATATAAATTACTTTCATCTTAGTCTCCACCTTATATTTTCTAGCTTCTTTCTTGCGTGTGGTTCCCCTTTTGGTTGATGATTGACCCAAGGAATAGAGAATCTTGAACAATTTCAGTTTCTTCAGTGTCATCCTTAAAGTTGAAAAATTCCTCAGTAGTCATTATTTTTGTCTCTTGCTGTTCAACTAAAATCCTGCTTTGGTACTTAATCTTTAATCTTCATTAGTAGTTGTATCAAGTCTTCACTATCTTCTGCCAGTAATGTGGTGTCATCAGCATATTTCAAATTGTTGATGTTCCTTCCACCAATTTTTATTCTACCTTCACTTCAATCTAATCCAGTTTTCCTTGTGATGTGTTCTGTATATAGATTAAAGGACAGGGAGATAAAATGTACCATTGTCCAACACCTTTGCCAATTGGAAACCATTAAGATTCTAACAGTAACCTCTTGTTTAGGTTGAACAGCAGAACAACCAGGTGTTATGACACACCCATTTCTTTTGAAATCATCCATTGCTTTTTGTGATCCACACAACAGTTACAGTTGCTTTAATCTATAAAAGACAAACTGCTTTTTTTCTGAAGTTCTGTGGTATACTGTACTGACAAATTTTAATATGCAATATTGATTTTCTGAATTCCACTTGAACAGCTGGCATTTCTCACTCTCTCTATATATAAGTCTCTGTTGTAAAAATCTGAGGATTACCTTTCTTGCATGG